>NC_041218.1:16023746-16026940 GCF_002837175.3 Physeter macrocephalus
CAGACAAGCAAAAGTTAAGAGAATTCAGCACCACCAAACCAGCTTTATAGCAAATGCTAAAGGAACTTCTCTAGGCAGGAAATACAAGAGAAGGAAAAGACCTACAAAAACAAACCCAAAACAATTAAGAAAATGGTAATAGGAACATACATATCAGTAACTACCTTAAATGTAAATGGATTAAATGCTCCAACCAAAATACATAGATTGGCTGAATGGATACAAAAACAAGACCCATACATAAGCTGTCTACAAGAGACCCACTTGAGACCTAGAGACACATACAGAATGAAAGTGAGGGGATGGAAAAAGATATTCCATGCAAATGGAAATCAAAAGAAAGCTGGAGTAGCAATTCTCATATCAGACAAAATAGACTTTAAAATAAAGACTATTACAGGAGACAAAGAAGGACACTACATAACACAGCAAGATCTTTTTTGATCCACCTCTTAGAGTAATGGAAATAAAAACAAAAATAAACAAATGGGGCACTCAATACATAAGGCAAATGCTAACAGCCATAAAATGGGAAATCGACAGTAACACAATAATAGTAGGGGACTTTAACAACCCACTTTTACCAATGGACAGATCATCCAAAATGAAAGTAAGTAAGGAAATATAAGCTTTAAATGACAAAATAGAAAAGATGGACTTAATTGATATTTATAGGGACATTCCATCCAAAAACAACAGAATACACTTTCTTCTCAAGTGCTCAAGGAACATTCTCCAGGATAGACCACATCTTGGGTCACAAATGAAGCCTTGGTAAATTTAAGAAATTGAAATCGTATCAAGTATCTTTTCCGACCACAACGCTATGAGACTAGATATCAATTACAGGACAAAAAAATGTAAAAAATACAAATACATAGAGGCTAAACGATACACTACTAAATAACCAAGAGATCATTGAAGAAATCAAAGAGGAAATCAAAAAATACCTAGAAACAAATGACATTGAAAACACAATGACCCAAAACCTATGGGATGCAGCAAAGGCACTTCTAAGAGGGAAGTTTATAGGAATGCAATCCTACCTCAAGAAGCAAGAAAAATCTCAAATAAATAACCTAACCTTACACCTAAAGTAATTAGAGAAAGAAGAAGAAGAACAACAAAAACCCCACAGTTAACAGAAAGAAAGAAATCATAAAGATCAGATCAGAAATAAATGAAAAAGAAATGAAGGAAACAATAGCAAAGATCAATAAAACTAAAAGCTGGTTCTTTGAGAAGATAAACAAAATTGATAAACCATTAGCCAGACTCATCAAGGAAAAAAGGGAGAAGACTCAAATCAACAGAATTAGAAATAAAAAGGAGAAGTAACACCTGCCACTGCAGAAATACACAGGATCTGGAGAGATTACTGTAAGCAACTATATGCCAATAAAATGGACAACCTGGAAGAAATGGACAAATTCTTAGAAAAGCACAACCTTCCAAGACTGAAAAGGAAGAAATAGAAAATATAAACAGACCAGTCACAAGTACTGAAATTGAAACTGTGATTAAAAATCTTCCAAGTGGGCTTCCCTGGTGGCGCAGTAGTTGAGAGTCTGCCTGCCGATGCAGGGGACATGGGTTTGTGCCCTGGTCCGGGAAGATCCCACAAGCCGCGGAGTGGCTAGGCCTGTGAGCCATGGCTGCTGAGCCTGTGTGTCCGGAGCCTGTGCTCCGCAACGAGAGAGGCCACAGCAGTGAGAGGCCCGCGTACCGCAAAAAAAAAAAAAAAGAGAAAAAAAAAATCTTCCAAGAAACAAAAGCCCAAGAGCAGATGGCTTCACAGGTGAATTCTATCAAACATTTAGAGAAGAGAAAACACCCATCCTCTCAAACTCTTCCAAAATATAGCAGAGGGAGGAACACTCCCAAACTCATTCTATGAGGCCACCATCACCCTGATACCAAAACCAGACAAAGATGTCACAAAAAAAGAAAACTATAGGCCAATATCACTGATGAACCTAGATGCAAAAATCCTCAATAAAATACTAGCAAACAGAATCCAAGAGCACATTAAAAGGCTCATACACCATGATTGAAAAACCGAAACCAGTTCCTCTAAGATCAGGAAAAAGACAAGGTTGCTCATTCTCACCACTATTATTCAACATAGTTTTGGAAGTTTTAGCCACGGCAATCAGAGAAGAAAAAGAAATAAAAGGAATCCAAATCAGAAAAGAAGAAGTAAAACTGTTGCTGTTTGCAGATGACATGATACTATACATAGAGAATCCTAAAGATGCTACCAGAAAACTACTAGAGCTAATCAGTGAATTTGGTAAAGTAGCAGGATACAAAATTAATGCACAGAAATCTCTTGTATTCCTATGCACTAATGATGAAAAATCTGAAAGAGAAATTAAGGAAACACTCTCATTTACCATTGCAGCGAAAAGAATAAAATACCAAGGAATAAACCTACCTAAGGAGACAAAGACCTGTATGCAGAAAACTATAAGACATTGATGAAAGAAATTAAAGATGATACAAACAGATGGAGAGATATACCATGTTCTTGGATTGGAAGAATCAACATTGTGAAAATGACTCTACTACCCAAAGCAATCTACAGATTCAATGCAATCCCTATCAAACTACCAATGGCAGTTTTCACAGAACTAGAACAAAAAATTTCACAATCTGTATGGAAACACAAAAGAACCCGAATAGACAAAGCAATCTTGAGGAAGAAAAATGGAGCTGGAGGAATCAGGCTCCCTGACTCCAGACTATATTACAAAGCTACAGTAATCAAGACAGTATGGTACTGGCACAAAAACAGAAATATAGATCAGTGGAACAGGATAGAAAGCCCAGAGATAAACCCACGCACATATGGTCACCTTGTCTTTGATAAAGGAGGCAAGGATATAAAATGGAGCAAAGACAGTTTCTTCAATAAGTGTTGCTGGTAAAACTGGACAGGTACATGTAAAAGTATGAAATTAGAACACTTCCTAACACCATACACAAAAATAAACTCAAAATGGATTAAAGACCTATATGTAAGGCCAGACACTATAAAACTCTTAGAGGAAAACATAAGCAGAACACTCTTTGACATAAATCACAGCAAGATCGTTTTTGACCCATCTCCTAGAGAAATGGAAATAAAAACAAAAATAAACAAATGGGACCTAATGAAACTTAAAAGCTTTTGCACAGCAAAGGAAACCATA
>NC_041218.1:16027317-16043765 GCF_002837175.3 Physeter macrocephalus
TTTGCAAATGAAGCAAGTGACAAAGGATTAATCTCCAAAATATACAAGCAGCTCGTGCAGCTCAATATCAAAAGTAAACAACCCAATCCAAAAATGGGCAGAAGACCTACATAGATATTTCTCCATAGAAGATATACAGATTGCCAACAAACATATGAAAGCATGCTCAACATCACTAATTATTAGAGAAACGCAAATCAAAACTACAATGAGGTATCACCTCACACCAATCAGAATGGCCATCATCAACAAATCTACAAACAATAAATGCTGGAGAGGGTGTGGAGAAAAGGGAACCCTCTTGCATTGTTGGTGGGAATGTAAATTGATACAGCCACTATGGAGAACAGTATGGAGGTTCCTTAAAAAACTAAAAATAGAACTACCATACGACCCAGCAATCCCACTACTGGGCATATACCCATGAACCTAGGGGCAGGACAGGAATAAAGATGCAGACATAGAGAATGGATTTGAGGACACGGGGAGGGGGAAGGCTAAGCTGGGACAAAGTGAGAGAGTGGCATGGACATATATACACTACCAAATGTAAAATAGATAGCTAGTGGGAAGCTCCTGCACAGCAAGGGAGATCAGCTTGGTTCTTTGTGACCACCTAGAGTGGTGGGATAGGGAGGATGGGAGGGAGACGCAAGAGGGAGGGGATATGGGGATGTATGTATACATAGAGCTGATTCACTTTGTTATAAAGCAGAAACTAACACACCATTTTAAAGTAATTATACTCCAATAAAGATGTTAAAAAAACCCAAAAACTTGGTTCCAGTTTACTCTCAATAATTACTTAGGACTTGGTTAAGTGTACACTTCCTCCATCAAGACACACACCAGGCAAGATTGCACTCAAACTACTGTCCAGAGTCCTCAGTTTTCACATGGGAGAGTGACAGCACTGTGTCCTGTGGCATCAAGGGATGATGAAGTTGATGGGAGCTTTGTTGGTGTTCATTTCTGCTGTGGCAACAGCAGCATTGCCTCACAGGGTCGGATTCAGTTAGACTAGAACTAGCTCTTTGGAACTCTACTTTCTAATCTGAGAAAATGAGGACTCCTAGTGAGGGCCTAGGCTAGCTGCACCTTCCAGGCTTTTCTGGACTGGGATCTGGGATACACATTCCTTACCCAGCCTTGAGGTGTCCTTGAAGTGGGTTCAGAAGCACTCACTCTGGGACCGGAAACATCTGGAAGGATTGTTGCCTACATGTTGGGCTGTGACATTTGCTATCTTATACAGTGTTATATTGGTAACATTGATCCTAATTATTTTTTCTGAGACCCTAAAACTGTCATTTTAGGACAGTAGTTACTGCATTAATGGGGGTAGATGAATGGATAGCTTGGGGAAGAAGGTAAGGAGCGAAGCAAAATCTAAGCTGTTAGGCATTTTATGTTTCTTTGAAGTTGAATTTGCTTGAAATCACTATAAAAATGGGCAAATTTCAAATGGTTTGAAGTGGTTGGAATTGTTTGAACTGGCTGGAATGTTGGGCCTGTTACAAGGCATAACAAACCCTTGCAATATAGAAGATTAAAGAAAGAAAAACTCAAAGTTAGGTCTGTTTGCACGTAACGCTCCCATAACTCATGCCTGGCTTGTTCATCTGGCAAACTTCTCCTTAGGCTTGAACTCAAAAGGGTCCACTTTTTGTGGTAGGTGGTTGGTCCTCTCCTGTCCTCACATGATGCTTTTAAACAGCTGTGTTAGGACTGAATTGTAATTTTATCCCCTGGGAATTAGACTAGGATTTGAACCTGGCACGTTCTAGCGGATCTTGGGAATGTTATGTCACCCCTTTGAGGCTCACGTGGTAATAGTAATACCTCTCTTAGAGGTTTCTTAGAATTAAGTGATTTACTTTAGGTAGAGAACTCAGCACGGTGCCTTGCACAGAGTTAACTTTAAATGTCGTCTGCTTCCCTGCTAAATTGTTAGTTCCTTTGAGGACAAAAATTGCACCTTATCCTTTGAATCTCTGAATCCTGTTCTTCTTGCTCAGTAGGTGTTGGATAAATATTTATTGAATGAATGAATTTAATTGCCTTCTTTAAATAAACTACTATGTTATTCATTCCCTGTCCATCTCAACTATGATTTTTCCTTTTTACTCAGAGAAAGGTCTGCCTTTTTCTCATTTACACTTTGTCCAACGGCCCAGGACTGTTTCCGTTTACAACTTCCGGTGTGAGTACCTGCACCAGCCATTCGGCCAGCTGCTGGAGGCTGGAGAGGGGTGGCAGAATCTCTTGCTTAACCAGCTGTTTGCAGCTCGTCAAAGAAAAGGCCTTAATTTGCCTTCTGAGTAGCACTAATTAGCTCTCCAGCTCTCTGTCTGTCTCATCCCTTTCCAAGGGGCATCATTGATTTTCTCCTCAGGGAATGTTCTGTTGACTTGTCCTTCTGTGAGTAGAACTTAGAACATGAGAAAGATGGCTGCCCTATGTTCCCGGAATCTGCCCTGACCAGGCACCCCGAGGTTACCCCCATGGCCTCTGTTCTGTATTGTTACTTCACTCATTCTCTCCTTCCAACTCACCTGATGGACTGCTGTGGAAAAGTTATTTTAGGAAGAATTCCTCGGTCAACTTTGTGACTCTAAACTAAACGTTTGTTTTGTTTTTAACTTGTTTAATAACAAAGACTTTGAAAATGTGCCAGCTACTTTTTATTCACGTAACATATAAAGCACCTAAAGAATGGCTGATGAGTTTCCTGACATCCGTAGGGTTCAGAGAGGTGGCATGAGCACTGTTTGGGTAATTTTAGAAAAAATCAACCCATCAGGGCTGTGTGTATTAGCTGAGGGAGGGCGCTGTGGTTGGGTAGAGGTGGGGAGAAGGCTCTTTGCAGATTAATGTTAATGTTTTTTCCTTCCAGCCCTGAGGTTTTGTGAGCCTTTGAAATGGAGCAAATACCGTTTTTTAAAGGCAGCGGCTTTTAGATGGGGACTTGGAGAGTTCTTGTGCCTAACCTCCATGGGTTTTGCTCAAGTGGAGAATGGCCTTTAGATTTTCAGGCTCATAAATAAGGAACCAATTCTAAGTTAGGCTATAATATTAATGGTCTGGCTTTTGTTGGATGGAGGGGGAAACATTCAAAGCTTAAAACAGTTATAATTAAAGCACAATCAAATCTTACTGTTCTTACTCTTCAATTCTATGAGAGGCAGAGTAGAGTAGTGGCGAAGAACCCCGGCTCTGGAGCCCTACCTCTTGGGTTCAGTTCTCCACCTCTGCCTGCTGCGGGACCATGGGCAAGTTACTTAGCGCCTCTGTGCCTTAGTTTCCCTGTCTAATGGTAATGACAATAGTACCTACCTTGTATGATTGTTTGAAGGTTGACACTGATAATGCTCCCTGTCACAAAGTAAGTGCTGTGAGTGTGCTTGTTAGGGTGGTATCATCCGTACTTAAGCCCAGTTAAGGAGCAGATTTCGTTTTTTTATTCTTTCTTTTTTTATAAATTTATTTATCTATTTTTTATTTTTGGCCGTGTTGGGTCTTCGTTGCTATGCGCGGGCTTTCTCTAGATGCGGCGAGCGGGGCTACGCTTCGTTGCGGTGCACGGGCTTCTCATTGCGGTGGCTTCTCTTGCTGCGGAGCACGGGCTCTAGGCGCGCGGGCTTCAGTAGTTGTGGCTCGCGGGCTCGGTAGTTGTGGCTCACAGCCTTAGTTGTTCCGTGGCATGTGGGATCGTCCCAGATCAGGGCTCTTTTTATTCTTTCTTTTCTTATAAATTTATTTATCTATTTTTTATTTTTGGCCGTGTTGGGTCTTCGTTGCTATGCGCGGGCTTTCTCTAGATGCGGCGAGCGGGGCTACTCTTCGTTGCGGTGCACGGGCTTCTCATTGCGGTGGCTTCTCTTGCTGCGGAGCACGGGCTCTAGGCGCGCGGGCTTCAGTAGTTGTGGCTCGCGGGCTCGGTAGTTGTGGCTCACAGCCTTAGTTGTTCCGTGGCATGTGGGATCGTCCCAGATCAGGGCTCGAACCCGTGTCTCCTGCACTGGCAGGTGGATTCTTAACCAGTGCACCACCAGGGAACTCCCCGTGTTTTTAATCTTCAAAATATTGAACATTCATCAGATGTCGGTAGCTAGTGATAAAATTATTCAGATTATATGAAAATGAGATAGGGCTTCCCTGGTGGCGCAGTGGTTGAGAGTCCGCCTGCCGAGGCAGGGGACACGGGTTCGTGCCCCGGTCCGGGAAGATCCCATGAAAATGAGATAGGGCTTCCCTGGTGGCGCAGTGGTTGAGAGTCCGCCTGCCGAGGCAGGGGACACGGGTTCGTGCCCCGGTCCGGAAAGATCCCACATGCCGCGGAGCGGCTGGGCCCCTGAGCCATGGCCGCTGAGCCTGCGCGTCCGGACCCTGTGCTCCGCAATGGGAGAGGCCACAACAGTGAGAGTCCTGCGTACCGCAAACAAACAAACAAAAAAAGAAAATGAGATAGATATACACTTAGGAAATTTAATTTACAGGCTTGGCATTCATCAAGGTATAGAATATGTACTTTTCCTTTCACAACTTATTAAAAACTAGTTCACTCGTACTAGAGGATGTGAAGAGGAGAAAGCTGCTTCTGAGTGCTCTGGAAATCGGATCTGCAAGAAGGCCAAGGTCGCAGAAGACAGGTGCAGTGAGCAGAGCAATCAGGGAGCAGTGGCCCACTGCCCAGCTGGTCGGCTGGGAGCAGGCAGCCAGACGTGGAGGGTCGGGGAACAGGGGTCTCAGAGCTTCCCAGTGTCAGGAATAGACAAGTAGATAAAGCCAGAGGTACTAGAAATAGAGTTGTCACCAGGGACCCCAGGAAAGAGGTTATTTCTCTTCTGGCCTGGCTGGATGATGTCTTCTTTGTATGTGCAGACAATGGCTGGCTGCAGTGTCCTGGCAATCAGAGAAAAAAGCTCCCAGATGCTACCTGTCCTGGATTATTTCAGAAATGGAAGGCTCAGCCTTCTGGGATGTGCTATCGGTTATCTCAGCCAGACCAAACAACATATTTTATTTTTTTTAATTTTAGAAGATTATTCATTATTTGTTGAGCAAATAAAACTGGCTCAGGACTGTGAAGTAAGCATTGAGGAAGTAAATCCATTTTTTTTCTTCAAAAGGCAAAGATAGGGCAGTTTGGTTGCTTTTGTGTATCATGTAGATCTTTGGGAAATAGCCAGAAAATAGACTTCTTGCAAGGTCCAAAGAACATTTTAAAATGTATCATTCCTTTGTACGTACGATGTCAAAATTCTACGGAAAAATTAATTTCTGTTTTAAAAACACTTGAAAGCAATTTGTTTAAAGATCTTAAAAAAAAAGGAGCTTTACGTAAGCTTAACTGGAAGCAGTTGGAAAGGGTTCCGTGTATCACTTGGAGACAAACTTCTGGAAAATTCTTCAGATTGAAAGGACTTTGTTCTTATCATTGTCCTATGTACATGACAGGGTTTCAGGCAATCTCTCAGACAGAGAGCACTCCCTTTAGAGGTTTTTAAGAAGACAGCCTGATTTAAAACAGTTTCTTCCTTTTAAATTGGCCCCGTCTCAATCAGTAAGCTCTAGTGTATTTTTGTTTCTCTCCAGTGGCAGCACCGTCTTCAGCACCTGAAGTTAGACAGGAAGGAGAAGAACCTTGAACCCCCAAAGCTGCAGAGCATGGTCTTCCCGGGCAGCGTGAACACCCACGGGGCCACCTGCCTTCCCAACGCACCCTGCCTTTTCTCCCAGTGACCAAAAACAACAGACATCTCTGTTCTCACCCTTCCTGGTAGCCACTGGTAGACTGTTCCCTGAGACTGCAAAGGCAGCCTGTGTACTTCCAAAGTTCTTTTGCGGTGCAGCTAAGAGAAGGAAAAAGCTTTTCTTGGTTCAAATTGGACTGCAAGTGTTAATTTACTTACCTATCTACTTGTGTGAATATTAATTAGTACAAGTTACTGATTTTATGAAATGCTTAATCTGTGTCGAGAGCTGTTAAACATTTTATATATAGTATCTCATTTAACCCTCAGTTGAGTAGGAACTATTATTATTTCCATTTTACAGATAAGGACATTAGGGCTTAGACTTTAAGCAACTTGCCTGAGGTCACAAAGCCAGTTAAATGGCAGAGTTTAGATCTATGCCCATATTTGCTTATTGCCTCCCTAATACAGTTTTTCACTTTGGTTCTTCTTCACCCTTTTCCATTTCCTGTGTGCAAATAGCCATATTTCTACCATCTAGTAGTTTATTAGACCAAAATCCCTTGAGAGGAGAGAGCTCTGTGTTTCATCTTAGTGGGCCCAGGCAGTCCTAACACAGGACATAGAGAAAGGTTGATTGGCTTTACAAAGGTTGGTTGGCTAAGAAAACAAGAATTCCTTCCCTGTTCAAGCAGAGACTCAGCTCTGTGAATAGCTACATGCTACTGGCAATTGTAAGGAGGCCAAGACTGAGCTTTCCTTGGTGGTTCTTTTTAAAACTATATGAATTTTCCATTGTATGAATGGGGGAATAAATCCAGTTTTCTGGGGCCAGGAAATGATTTGCTGGGATTATAGCTTGGTACTCACCGATTCCAATTCCACCTCCAGTACAAGACCTTATGAGTTCTTGTAATCAGAGTGGAACTTGAAGGGAGGTAGGTAATAGTTCAGTGACTTGGGGTCCAGTGAAGAAGTTAGGAACAATTTATGTGTACTTTGTGTGGCTGAAATGGCATAGTAGGTACCATTTTTTTTTTTTTTTTAATATTCTAAGAAGAGTTGAGTCTTTCTCCTTTAACTGAAGGGCCTATTCAGGCTTCAGGTACTTGGAATATAAGTTTTTCCATAACAGCATGTTTTAGAATTCATAAATATATTTGTGTGTGTAGTTATAGACACCTAGAAAGTTCCAAAGGATCATTTAAAAAACCTGAGTCATTCTTTCACATTTGAAGAAAACCTTCAGAATTTCTTAGCAAAATAAATCTCTAGTTCAAAAATAAACGTCAAAGCTATTTAAAGATTAAAACAGAAGCTTTCTATGAGCCAGTGCAGAATTATAACAAAATCTAAGGGAATTTATTTTTTTAAAGAAAACAGATTTCTTAAATTGTTAATACTGACTAAATTTAGGTACTTATAATAAAAATGTGTTTGGTGCTTTTAGAGCTTTACCACGTATAAATTGCTTTCACATAATTGATCTAATTTTACCCTCAAAACAGGTAGAGTGGTAGAGCAGGTGTTGTTTTCAGAGACCTTGTACTGTACAGGAAACAGCCATGACCACTAAGTGCCTGCCCCAAAGTCACATGCCAGTGACGGGGCATTGCCAGGCTTAGTCTAGTTTTTGGATTTGAAGTCCCGTGTTCCCTTCACTTCAGTGCCCTGCCTCCTTGCACTGCTCTTTGGAAAGAGAGTTCTCAACATTTCCGTTCTGATAATTTTGCTTACTTGAATTTATCTCGGTTGTTCATCACGATGAACAAAGTTGGAATCCACCACTGGCTGGAATACCAGGTCCATATCGCATTGACGAGGATGGTGACCTAAGTATCCTCATGACTCTTCCTGTTTACGTGAAAACCATACAGTGACACCACCAGCATGATGGTAGATGTTTAGTACTCCTCCTACAGGGGGAAAAAAAAAGAAGATAGAGAACTATTCAGGCTCTTCCTTTGCATTAGCTGCTAAACAGCAGCCATTTCACTGTAAAGGAGATTCGGCTCAAGGAATGACATAGGTATTCCCAGAATAGCATTTCATTTTTATAGCAACTGCATTTCATGTCTCCATATAGCATATGCTCCTGTGGCTCAGTGATTTTAGGAGAAGAAATAGGTGCCGCAACCCATTTGTTGAATATATGGAGAAAATTCAATATAGCCGATCACCTAATAGCCACCCTCCCACGTTCTGTGATTAAGAGTGAGCAGCAGTTTTAAGGATTTGGAAGCACTGCCGAACAGGTGTGTTTTTTGAGGCCGTATCTGACGTGAACCGGTAACATCTTGATGGAATACTCTGGATAGTTGTGAATTGTTTTTTTTTTTTCTTTTTTCTTTTCTTTCTTGCGGCACGCGGGCCTCTCACTGTTGCGGCCTCTCCCGCTGCGGAGCGCAGGCTCCGGACGCGCAGGGCTCAGCGGCCGCGGCTCACGGGCCCAGCCGCTCCGCGGCACGTGGGATCTTCCCGGACCGGGGCACGAACCCGCGTCCCCTGCATCGGCAGGCGGACTCCCAACCACTGCGCCACCAGGGAAGCCCGTGAATTCTGTTTTTTGAAGTAATATGGCGTAAGGCAAAATTTGGTTGCAGCCAAGGAGTTGGATTGTGGCCAAGATTTCATTGTATTGAGATTTTGCAGGCAACTCAAGGCTCTTACAATGAAGACAAAAGTCAAATGATAGGTTTTCATTGCTTTAAACTTTTCAGTGTTTTCTAAATTTTCCACAATCGCCGTGCATTCCATTTGTAATAAGAAGAAATGTTTGTAATAAAAACATAAAAAATGAAGACAAAAGAAAGTACTGTATAAGGCTAGCACAAGTCGTGGAGTTTATCAGGAAAAAGGGTCGGGGTATTAGAGGAAAATATGCATTTAATGTCCCTATCAGTGTGTGGGTAAAAGGGGAGATGTCAGAGTACAAAGCTGGCAGGTGATCTGTTTTTTTTTAGTTGCACTGTCATTAATTTTGAGGGCTGCGTGATCCATGTGTGGGAGCTCAGGGTCCTGCCTTTTCCAGGCATTTCCGCCATCTCTGTTCTAGCTTAGACAGACTGTGGTGAAACTTGTATGTATCTAGACACGTATCTTGTCTCCAGAGAGCAAACTTCGTTGTTTTCTCAGAGTGCACTGCACACCATCACCCCTTAGTCCCTTTCTCCAGGACATTTGGGAGAAAATACCTCTTTCCCGGAGCAGATGGGATGCTTGGAAACTGGTCTTTAACTTCCAGTAAATTATCCTCCTATTTATGGCAAAGTACCTCTTCCAGGAACTAAAAGTCATCTTCGGAAGAAATAACACATGGATGGATGTTGTTCACAAATTGGTGAAGGGTTATTCCCACCGAGGTGTTGGGTTCTGTAGCATGGCTGTTTTCAGCATCTCTCCAGCAATTAGTGCTTCTCATATATTTCATTGTGTGCTTTTTACAATTACTCAAAACAGCTTTGGTGAAGCATCTCTGGCGTTACAGGAACCCATTATCCACATGGGAAAATCAAGTCAAGAAGGACCGGGGAGGAGAGGACTAAAATAATTGACTTCCTGGCCTGGTATGAAACCATAGAGGAGCAAGATGCTAAGTGTGTCTCAGAAAAAGTATACCTGGGAGGCGCTCAGTGGAGTACTCTCAGCATTATTACTGGTAATAGCAATAATAATAACAACATTTATGAGGCCTTACTATGTGTGCCAGGAACTGTGCTGAGTGCTTTACATATAATATTTCTGTTAATTCTTACAACAGCCTTATGAGGTAGGTGTGATTGTTATTTAGTTTTACAAGAGAGGAAGCTGGCACAGAGTAACATCTCTGGGCCTCACAGATAGCGAGCTTTGGAGCCAGGATTCGAATGCCAAAAGAACTCTCTGGCTAGTGCCCTTAAGCATTACTCTGTGCCGTATGCTCATATAAATGTATAAATATACCCTGTTTTCCTTTTGGGAATTACCTCTACCCTGTTGTGTGCAGTCTTGTGGTATTGTACATCACGGTGCCGGGCTCTATACGGTGGAAGGCAGTGAGGTCTTTGGGGGTTGTTGTAGGTGGCTCCTCTCACCACCCTTATTCCTCCTTAAGGCATGAGATGTGAGCTTGGACACCGGACTCTTTTGGACTTGGCCTCTTAGAGGACTGTCAAAGGAAGTGCCAGTTTGTTCATTTCCATTAGCAGTGCCCCGGTAGGGCAGTTCCTGCTGCCCTGGTTCCTGTCCTTTCCAAGCATGGATCACCAGCCTTTCTACTGAACTGTGAACTATCCAACATCTTTCCAATGAAGTTCCTTTTTGTTTAAGTTAACCAGGGTTGGTTTCTATTTTTTGCAACTAAAAGTACAAAACAAAAATACCTGATAAAATATCTTTGCAAAAAGTCCACCAGCCCCTCCTGGTGACTGTCTTCCATGCCAGGAGTTCTTGGCTACATTAGGGAGATCCTGTTGGTTAGATCTAATTGTTAGAAAGTGTTGTTATAGAAAAAACTAAAGTATTACCATTTCATGTATATTTAGCATGAATTAGGTACTTTGTACCTCTGTTTTTGTTGTTCTTATTTAATTATCCAAACTTTCTGAGTTAGTTATTTATATTATACAGACAAGGACCCTGAATCTTACGGAGGGGAAACAATTTGTTTCAAGTCAAAGAGGTATTAATTGATGGAGTCAGGATTCAGACTCATTTCTAGGTCACCCAAAGCTCACATTTTTTCCTATTATACCACACTGTCTCCATACTGATTCCAAAATGGACTCCTTTATTTCTTACCTACTGGTATTACAGTTTCACTTCTGGGGGATATTCAGGATAACCCTCCTCCTTTTTCTTTCTTTTAAAATTTTATTTATTTATTTATTTTTGGCTGCATTGGGTCTTCCTTACTGCGTTGCAGGCTTTCTCTAGTTGCTGCGAGCGGGGGCTACTCTTCATTGCAGTGCGCGGGCTTCTCATTGCGGTGGCTTCTCTTGTTGCGGAGCACGGGCTCTAGGGCCGCGGGCTTCACTAGTTCCGCGTGTGGGCTCAATAGTTGTGGCACGCCGACTCTAGGGTGTGTGGGCTTCAGTAGTTGTGGCTCGCGGGCTCTAGAGGGCTTCACTAGTTCCGCGTGTGGGCTCAATAGTTGTGGCACGCCGACTCTAGGGTGTGTGGGCTTCAGTAGTTGTGGCTCGCGGGCTCTAGAGTGCAGGCTCAGTATTTGTGGCGCACGGGCTTAGTTGCTCTGCGGCATGTAGGATCTTCCCAGACCAGGGCTCGAACCCGTGTCCCCTGCATTGGTAGGCGGATTCTTAACCAGGGAATTCCCCTCCTCCTTTTTCTATATGATAGGTCTTCAAATATTTGAAGTCAGGTATCACATTTTTCTTTAGCCCTCTTTTCTTTGGACTAAACCATCTCCACTTTTATTCTTCACTTATCTCTTATCTAAAGGTGATTTTGAATTACCTTCCCTTTTCTGGCTATTCCTAATTTGAGAGCATACTAGTTTATCCATATGTGGCCTTCTTTATAAGAACTGAGCAGTAAACCAAAAATGTGGTCTAACCAGGTCTGCCACTAGCGCATATGAGGTCTTTGTTAGAATTGGAAACAGATCTCAAGTCTAGGTGGACAAATGAACAAAAATCCTCCCTTACTCCCAAGCTCTGTCAGCCCAAGAGCTAGGATTTGGCATATGGTGGGTGGCACTTAGGCTGGATTTCAATCTCCACCTGACCCCTGTCTGGATGCCCTAGTGCAAGACACCATCTGCACAAGTGTAGGTATGGCTCTGGGGGACTTAGTTCCCTTGCTGTGGCCACTGGTTGCATGAGTATATGGATTTGCATGGGTTCAGGCCAATTGCTGTAAAACTCATTCCAAAAGCCAAATTTCCAGACTGCCAATTCAACAAATTACTGATGACATTTCCATAGTTTTGCTTAGTTTGCAGACATTTCACTTAAGATTCGTCATTTCAGTTTGGCTAAATGTTTATTTGGCATGTTTTATATTTACTTTAGACACCAAACACTTCTAGAATGTTCAAGATTCCTCCTCCTTCCCTCCCTTTATTTCTCTCTTCTTTCCTAAATAAGAAAGGGAAAGCTCTCTCTCAACTACTATTTACTATTATCTTTATTTTTCAGACTTAGGCCTGTCCTGCCCTCCCCTGATAGAGAAATGCCTGTGGTCAGCTCTTCTAAAACTGACTTAAGCTATTTGTCTGAGAGGTTTGGGTGAATTTTCTTTTAGTAGTGAGTTGACACAGAGCTGATGAAGAACTCCATCTGTACTTTGGCTGAGCCTATATTTGGTGGTCAAGAAGATTACTTATTTTGTCCAGAGGAGAGCATTTTACTGTTCCAGGTAGGGCTGTCCAATATGGTGGACACGAGCCACATGTTCCTCTCAAGAGCAGTTAAATGCATTAAATTTGAAATCCAGTTCCTCAGTCACACTCCCTACACATTCACTGCTTAATTGCCGTGGGTGCTAGTAGCCACCCTATTGAACAGCACAGGTGTAGACCATTTTCATCACTGCAGAAAGTTCTACTGAATGGCGCTGCTTTGAAGGATTAGTGTCAAGGCACTAATTTATCAAACCTACAGAAACCTCTAGCTGGTCATCCTTAAACAACAACCTTGAAAGACACAGTCCTTGAATTAAGAAGTCTAATTCCATAATTAAGAAGTTACACTTTAGAGGTATAGCTAGGAAGGCGAGAGCATTGTAGATGGGGAAAAGGGAAAGACATTCTGGGTGTTTTCCATCATCCTGCTTGTCATGTGTTCCTCCCCTCCTCACTACAGTGGTGACTGATTTCCACAAGGGTAGAGATGGGGTTTGTCTTCTCTTTTCTTTGTAAACTGCATCTTCCCCTGCATTGCCAGACACACATGGCTCTGTGCAGGAGGGAACATGTTCTGTGACTTTTGGATGCGCTGGCTGTTTTGTCATCGAAAATACTTAGCTCAGCTTGTACTAGTTGCATCTGGGGGTAGAGTGAAGGGTGGGGGAAGAGCAGTACTGCTTCCCTACTCGTAGATTCCTGAAATTCGGGCAAGGGCATGGCCCAAGATACAGGCTGTAAACTTGGAGTGTGGACGTGTAGCTTCAGATTCTGTCCATGTCATGGAAATTGCTTATTATGCCCTGTTTTATTCTTAACGTTAGTTCCCATGGCATTCAGTATTTATTGTAAATTCACCAGGGAGGCATGGAAGTAAAAGCCTGGGCTTAAAGCTTTAATGTGGCTCACCTGGCTCCTACAGGAAAGACCTTAGAAAGCTATGAAAAGAGCTTCAAGGACAAAGCAAAAGCCCCAGGAGAATCCTTGTGTGTTTGTGGGGATTCTCTCTGGCGCTTTGAACTGCCAATACTGCACACAAGGGTGTTCTAAAAATAGCCCGAGTAACGTGCATCTCCTGCTGAAGGGAGTGAGATAATTTGTGAGGACGATGAGAAATGGAAAAGGAGAGAAGCTTTAGAGATGAGAAACGAAATACGTGAATCTCAGCGGTCTCTGAGGCTCTCCCCCTCACTGAGTGCTTTCTTTGAAGTCTTGATATCGAAAATCAGAAAAAAGTACTAAAAAAAAGGTGTCACTGGGAGAAACATTGGGTTTTTCTCACCTATGTTTTACAATATAAGCAGTTCCCTGGATAAAAATGTACCTGTTTGATAGTCATGGGATACTCACTCGCTACACGTGCAAAGCACGATTTCAAGCCCTCGGTGAAGAATCCAAAGTTAAATAATATATGATTTCTCCCTTAAAGTTGGTTCAAGTTGCTTATAACTTATTGGGGAAAGAAAAAATGTTTTGAGCGCCTCCTGCGTGCTAAATACTATGCTAAGTGCTAGAAATAAAAGAGAAATAAGATTCTCTGTTATCAAGAATTTATGGTCTAGCGAGGGAGAGAGGCAACGAGTTGAGCTGAAACAGTACAGAATGATAAACACAGAGATAGAAGGATGCTGGGGGCAGGGTGTGGGAGGCCAGAGGAAGGGTGTGGCAAAGATCTTCTGGAGCAGGTGATGGTTCAGTGTGCCTTGAAGAAGGAAGAGGACATAGCTAGGTGGAGATAGCTAAGTGGCTTTGTTTATACCACTGGTTCAATACAGAAAACATACCGTAAGTTCTTTTTCTTAACATTTATTTTTTAAAGTACAGTTGATTTACAATGTGTTAATTTCTGCTGAACAGCAAAGTGGTTCAGTTATACATATATATACATTCTTTTTCTTGTTCTTTTCCATTATGGATTATCACAGGATGTTGAATATAGTTCCCTGTGTTATACAGTAGGACCTTGTTGTTTATCCTTTCTATATATGATAGTTTGCATCTGCTAATCCCAATCCATCACTCCCCCACCACCCTCCCCCTTGGCAACCACAGTCTGTTTTCTACGCCTGTGAGTCTGTTTCTGTTTTGTAGGTAGGTTCATTTGCGTCACATTTTAGATTCCGCATATAAGTGGTATCATACGGTATTTGTCTGTATCTCTCTGACTTATTTCACTTAGTATGATAGTCTCTAGTTGCATCCATGTGGCTGCAAAGGGCATCATTTCATTCCTTTTTATGGCTGAGTAATATTCCATTGTATATATGTACCACATCTTCTTTATCCATTCATCTGTCGATGGACATTTATTATTTCCATGTCTTGGCTATTGCGAATAGAGCTGCTATGAACATAGAGGTGCATGAACATACCCCAAGTTCTAAATGGCAAACTAGAAACAGAATTTCAAAACACAGTCCATTTATTTCTAATCTCTTTTGAACAGCATCCCCCCATTGATCATTTGAGTATCTTGAAGGAGGGGAAGCTTTAAACAGGTTCCACTACCTAGAAATCCATGTATAAAAGACCTTTTTACCAGGAGTTCTGTCTACTCTGTACTTGTTAGACGTCAGCAGCTTGAACAGAGGTAAACAGCAGGCATAAAGTGACGCACATGATCATATCTGGGTCATAGGAACACAAAAGAGGGGAGAGTGGTTAGTTTCGGTTGGGAGCTGTTTTCTTGGAGATTGAAGGAAGAGGTGGGACACAGGAGGGCAGGTATGGAAGACAATCGAGGCCGCAGGAATTGAATGAGAAAGGACCCGGTGGGGGGAAACGTGTGTTGTATTTGGGAAGCAGTGTGAATCGTGGAATGATTTTGCTTTGTGCGTGGAGGTATGTAGTGGAAGTCCAGGCGAGGAAGGTAAGTTACATGCTCATTACAGAAGGCCTTGAACGCCATTGGAAGAATTTGGATTTTGTAGTTAATAGAGAGCTATTGGAAGTTTTGGGGCAGAGAGGTGATGCTCTATACCCAAAGGTGGGGAAGTCCTTGTTCTCCCTGGATTCATTGCCAGGGCCCCTTCTGGAGCCACTGTCATTGTTACAGAAGTGACACCTCTCCCCTGCCCTGCCACTCAACATCCAGAGTGGGCGTGAGCTTCCCTGCCTCGCCCATGGCATGAAGAGGGAAGGGAGGTCCCTGTTCTCTCTGCAGTGGCCATGATGGCCGAGAGCCACTCTCCTCTCATGCCTCTGGGCCAGTTGGAAGGAGGAAGGAGGGTGACTCTCAAATTCATGAGAGTTTGGGAAAGACTGAAAAAGGAGAATGTCCTCAGAGTCTGAACACGAAACTCATTTTTACATAAAGTAGCATAGTAAGTGGTTAGATTTGATGTCACTCATTAATACTTTGGTCCTAAGTTCGAAACGGTGACTACACAGAAAACTTGGGAATCTGGCTTGCCTCTGAGCTGGGGAATTTCTCTCTAATGTGTTTGGAGAAACTCCCCGAATTCACGTCTCCGGAATCTGTTTTTTAATGAAGTGGAAAGATTTTTTCCCCCAGATTCCAAGACCTAGAAATCACTGAACAAATTAATGGAGAAATATGTATTCTGAATTTATTAGAAAATAGTAGTCAAGCAGCTTAAACATTGTTCCCTGTCAGAGGGCTGTGTTCCTGCCTAACACTATTATGTGAACAGAGATTGGCTGGACCAGTTAATGGAAACACAGATAATTTTGCAGCTAATAAAGATCTGCTTTCAGCTGCAGACTGCACACTCTTTTCAGACCTAATCTTCAGTAAATGGAGTGCAGCATTGTGGTGGAAAGTCAGTGTGGCCGATTCTGTCCCCTGGCTTTCATGCCTGTTCCTGAAGGATTAAAACAGTGTCCAGCTTATACTCTGCATTAGGTACATCGCATCGCAAATGCCTGAGAGCTGGCTCATGCCCTGCATTTTGGAAAATCATCATTTTTCTCATATAAATGGAAAATAGAGGAAAACAGGGTAGAAGGGGGAGCGACTTTGAGATCAAACTAGTATTAAGATGCAGGCAAGAATAGGGTCTTGGCTCCGGGCCGGCCAGAGAGATGAGCAGTCTTGGGTCCACAGGCCCACGTGAGCTGTCTCATGTGAGGATACAGCCTGCAAACTAACTTCAGGCTTAAGATTAGGATACTCTCTTTACTTTTCAACCAAATCTAGTTATTAATAATGTAGCGACTACCACGCAATGTCATAATTCTATTCGATTTACTTAGAACTTAGAACTTTAGGAAGTTCTACGATGCAGAACTTTCTACTTCTTTCCATGTTACTCAATGAAACCAGTTTTGTTTAAAATGAAAAACAGGGCTTCCCTGGTGGCGCAGTGGTTGCGCGTCCGCCTGCCGATGCAGGGGAACCGGGTTCGCGCCCCGGTCTGGGAGGATCCCACATGCCGCGGAGCGGC
>NC_041218.1:16043927-16059085 GCF_002837175.3 Physeter macrocephalus
ATACCACAAAAAAAAAAAAAAAAAAAAAAAAAAATGAAAAACAGATATAACCCATGGTTTTTTGTTTTTTCTGATAGCCTTCATTCAAAAATGTTTACTCCTCACTGCCCCAGATTGAGAAAGGCATAAATAAAATTAAAAACCAAATCGGTTAATGTGTCCCTATCCATCCGTGCTAGAAAATACTACTACCTGCTCCCGAGTGTGTGTTGGGGGGAGCTGTGTGTGTGTGTGTGTGTGGGTGTGTGTGTGTGTGTAAATGGGGTCTGCTTGTTCACGTGTCACTTGCTAACCCTCAGATAGGTCTCGCTCTCGCCGACCCCCAGTGTCCTCGCCTGAAAAGTGAGGCTGGTGATGCCTCCTGCACAGCATATTTGTTGAGACTGAAGGGCATGATGTGTGTACCCTGTACACTGTAAAGTCCTATATAAATGCCAGATATCACTATTCCACCACCGTGCTGAATCGCCTGTGTGCATCTGCCGTGGAGTGATGTGAAGACCTTGTGAATGTCTCAGACCTTGTGAATGTGAATTATTATGTCTCATAATTCAGTTTCTTCATGAGGCCTCTGGAGCTTACATTTGCTAAGGGTACACGTCATCCTGGAGATGTGCAAATGCGGGTATGTGAGGATCAGCCAACTTTTTGCTTAGTTTAAAAATATAATACATATTTAAACAAAGTAATCCATAAGCATGGTTTAATGCATGGTTAATAGTTAACTAGAACCACAGGGTTCTAACCCAGCCCAGCAGTTCCCTTCTCCCTCTCTCTCCTGTACTCCCGTTTCCCCAGAGCTGCTATGATATGTTACCAGTTTCCTCTGGAGTCTACATTTATGTTTTTTTTTTTTTTTTTTTTTTGCGGTACGCGGGCCTCTCACTGCTGTGGCCTCTCCCGTTGCGGAGCACAGGCTCCAAACGCGCAGGCGCAGCGGCCGCGGCTCACGGGCCCGGCCGCTCCGCGGCACGTGGGATCTTCCCGGACCGGGGCACGAACCCGCGTCCCCTGCATCGGCAGGCGGACTCTCAACCACTGCGCCACCAGGGAAGCCCTACATTTATGTTTTTAATAATATGCCACTGAGTGCTGTTTTGTAATTTTTCTCAACTGTTTCCTACGAGAAGGTGAGGATTTAGTTCTCTTTTATCCTACCTGCACGTATACCTCCTTTAATCCTTCCAATATCTTCATATCACAGTTTTATTTAAATTGTTCATAAATGCTTATATTATTGACGTTGTAAATCTCATGCGCAACTGAGCCACCCAGTGTGCTAGTGAAGGCATTTACCTTCTTGTATTATTGGTCTCATTTTAAAAATTATTTTTACACGGGCTTATTTCTCATTCTTCCACACACTTCTTAACAGAAACCTAAATTTTCAATTACATTTAAACGTGTCAAGTAATGTATCAGTTTCTTATTTTTCTTATCGGCAGCCCTCCGGGTTCCCTCCTTTATCTCGCCCCTCCTGGACTGCTTGGGAGCACAACCCCATTTTTTTTTTTTTTCACCATTTTCTTGATTTCTCATTGCTGTTTCCCATAGTTGAATCCCCCATTTTCTAGATTTCCTGGATTTCATATCTTCTCCTTTGATTTCTACCTCGTTTGGTGGATCACACAACAATTTCAAGAACAACAATACCACATCCCTGGATGGGTTTTTTCCAGGAACTTTCATCATATTTTTAGACGACTGAGTTGAAAAAGTTTCCCAGGAAGTGGGACACATCCTGGGAAAGGGTGCATAGGAGGTAGATATTTTGAGTCCTTTCATGTCTGGGAATATCTTTTTTCTACCTTCACACATGATTGAGAGTTTTTCAGGGTATGGAGTTCTAGACTGGAAAGAATTTCACCCCAGAATGGTGAAGACATTTCCCTGTTTGGTGCTCTGCTTCCGTAATTGCACTGGAGAAGGCCAATTCCATTCTGATTCTCAACAACTTTGTGTTTTTCTTTCTCTCTGGGTGAAACATTTTTTTTCTCTTTATATCTACTATTTAGAAATTTCAGAACTGATGTGCCTTAGCATGGCAGATATATTTACGGTATTGGAGCCTTTTTATTTTTATTTTTTTAAACACCTTTATTGGAGTATAATTGCTTTACAATGGTGTGTTAGTTTCTGCTGTGTAACAAAGTGAATCAGCTATTCATATACATATATCCCCATATCTCCTCCCTCTTGCATCTCCCTCCCACCCTCCCTTGGGGGCTTTTTAGATCTCTTCAATCTGAAAACTTTGAGTTCTAAGAGATTTTCTGGTATTAGTTTTGAGGGTGAAAGAGAATATCTTCTTCCCCTGCATTTTACCAATTGCTTTTTTTCTGGAATTGATATCAGAAAGCTATTATATCTTCTGGACTATTCCTCCAATTTTCTTTTCTATTAAAGTTCTTTCTTTTTATCTGCTTTCTGGGAGAGTTCCTCATTTATTTTCCATTCTTTTATTGGATTTTCTTTTTGTGTGTGTGGTCCTATTTTAATTTTTAAGAGCTCTTTCCTGCTTTCTAGTGCTCATTTTTATAGCATTCCATTCTTGTTTCATGGCTTTAATATCCTCTTATCTCTGAGGATATTAATGATATTTTCTGGATGCTTTTTTTTTTTTTTTTTGCGGTACGTGGGCCTCTCACTGCTGTGGCCTCTCCCGTTGCAGAGCACAGGCTCCGGACGTGCAGGCTCAGTGGCCATGGCTCACGGGCCCAGCGGCATGTGAGATCCTCCCAGACCGGGGCACGAACCCATGTCCCCTGCATCGGCAGGTGGACGCCCAACCACTGCGCCACCAGGGAAGCCCTAGGTGCTTTATTAACCCTGTAATAATTCTGTTTTCTTCAGAAAATTTTTTCTTTTTAGTATCTTCTTTTCATGTTGGAGACTCCGTTCAAATGTCTGATGATCCAGTCACATTGAAGAGAACAGCCCCAAAGGCTGAATGGAAGCTCCATGTGTTTATATTGTAACTTGTTAGACCATTAAGCTCCACTGTGGAGCGATTGGTTGGGGACCTGGTTTATTTTATCGGGACAACACTAAACATTAATATTTTCTGTTCCGTTTCCTCAGAGAAGAATGCTCCACTTTCCTCTGAAGAGGCTAACATCTAACTGGTATTTCTCTGGGGCTGGAATTTTTATTATTCGTTGTACAGATTTTCAGTTGCTCTCTCAGCTTGCAGTGGAGGGTCTCATCCTCACACCCAGTGGTGGTTGGTGTTTCTAGTTCGCCTCTGGCTTAGATTCTTTAGAAAATACATCTCCAGACTCCGGGCTGTGTGTGCCAGGAGGACCCACCAGGCTGCTCGGGATGGGACTCTAGTCTCCGTGAAGGCTTTCGGCCCCTTCTCCTACCCTCCCCTTCGGGGGTACTTGGTGCCTCAAGTTCCTGACGTTTTCTGGAGCTCTGCAGGGTGAATCCGCCTCTGGATTTTTTTCTTCCTCCTTCATACACTTAATTTCCAGCCTTCTCTGCCCTGCCTACACATGGTTACCTCTACCCAGTTCACTCCCCAGGGTCCCCAAAATCTTGTCGTCATCCGTTTTGCTGTCATCGCGCCTTTTCCTTTTTTCTTGTGACATTATGTCTTTTATTTCCTTTACTTTCATTTCAGTGGGAGTTTCTGGGGGGAGCTGGGATAAAGGTGTGTGCCCATTTCATCACGGGGACCTGAGAGTTCTCACTCTGTGCTTTCTCAGTAAGAACAATGGAAAATTAGACAAGTCAATGTACTTCTTTAGAACTTTGGAACAGACAATAATGTCCTTAGTGCCTCTTGCTTCTAAAAGACTTTTAGGAGTTTCACAGGTGTTTCATCTCTCTTAACTTTCTCTGTGCCAGAGGAGGGATTGGTAATTTTGCATCATCTTTCAAGCATCCAAGTGGAGGGGGTACCTCTTGTGACTCCCCTCTGCATTCTGCACAGTCCTGTTGCATTCTTTCAGCTCACCATCTGCCTCGCAGCCATCAGCTAAAGTTTCAGTCTATCCCTTTGATTGCCAGCACCCCCCAACCTTGAACCACTGGTTTCTGCCAGACTCAATGTTCCTTGTCTGTCCTCTGTCTGTAGCCTGTGCTCCCCTGGTTTTCTGGGAAGCCCTCAGACTTGTCATTCTCCTAACAGCTCAGATGCCATTCTCCCCAAACACCCAGAGTTCATTTAGCACCAACGAGGTGCTCAGTCTGGGATTTATGAAGGCCCATCACTGGGGAGAGGCCATTGCTAATGAGGTGCAAATTGGCAGCGGCTGGGGAGGAGCTGCTCTCTCTGGGCTGGGCCCCAGAGGAGGGTGGATCGTTCTGACACTTGCAGGGGAGGCCGGCTGTGGACTGCAAAGCCTGGATTCCGGGCCAGGGAGGCCCTTGCACAGTGCCGGGAGGCTGGTCTGGACTCAGACAGGCCCAGCCCGGAGCTGCTGCCAGCTGGCTAATCTCTTGGCTGGGTTTTCTGGCTGGCTTTCCTTGCAAGTAGGAGAGGCCGTGCTCAGTCATGGGGCTTTCCCAGACGTTGGAGAGGGAGCCAAGAAGACCCAGGGCCCCCAGGACACTGTCCTTGAGGTTGGTACGCTAGAAGGTTATGAGGAAGGGGGTTTGGTGGTGGAATCGTGGTCCCAGTAGCAACCGCTGGGAGAAGGACGTGTATCTATTCCTCCTGAGCGTCTGCCCAGCAGCCTGTCATGAAGACTCCCGTCTAAACTGTTCACCTGAGTGCCCTCCTCAGCTGCTCTTCTCTGCTTCTGGAAGGTTCAGCCTTCTCTCAGCTGTTGTCATTTGCAAGTGTCCCCACCAGAGTGTGGCAGAACTGTGGGTGAGAAACTCTGCTTAGAACCAGAAACTACGTTCTGGTGGAGAGGAAGGGAGGGAAGGAGGTGGATGTGGGGTGTTGCATAGATGGGGAAGTGACTTTGTGCCTCCTGGTCTGTGTGACCCCATGTGACAGGGCCCCAATGTGGAATCCGTGTGTCCATTTGGGTGATCTTGAGCAAGTTTGTTAAATGCTCTGACTTTAGCACCCTCTGCCTTTTTCCCCCCTATTTCTCTTTATCTCATTTCTCTGATTTGATAAAGAGGTCCCCGAGTGCCAGCCTAGATGCAAAGGTGACAAAAATGAGTGAAATCATGTCAATATTTCAAGAAACTGATCTGCCAGTGGCAGAAGACAGATTGTAAACGACACAGAGTTCCGTGATGAGAAATGAACTACGTCAGGAGCATGTAAAAAGCGTCATGGGATGATGGAAGAAGGGGCAGTAGTGCTGTCTGCAGTGGTCAGAAAATGCTTTGTAGTGGTGGTGACATTTGATCCGGTTGCTGAAGCTTGATTCTGGAGGCACACAAGGAAGTGTGCTCTAGAGCAGTGACAGCATAGTCGTGGAGGTTTGAAAAAGTATGGTGTGTTCTAGAAAAGGCAAGTTGTTTGTTGGTCCTAGGTCGCAGGTGAAAGTGGACTGGCAGGCCATGCATCTAGAAATAGACAGGCTCAGAGGGTGGAGGGTGCTACTCCGTCCATCGTAAGGTATGTTTGGACCTCTCCTTATTGGTGGTGAGGGCCGGTGGTGGGCTTGGAGAACTGTGCTAATTTACTAAATGAGGAGGCTGGCCTAGATGATTTTTAGGATCCCTTGCCGTCTGAAATTCTTGGATTCTCCGCGTGGGTATGAAGACGTGGGTCTGAGAACATAGCTTCGTTGAGGAGCATTATCTGGCGTAACGTCTGTGAGTAGGTGTTTAAATGTAGGCCGGACTCAGTAGCTACGTTAAGAGGTAACATCAAGCGGGGCTTGGAGCAACAGGTCCTCAGTGAAGCTGGAGTTGAAATTTCCAAGTCTTGTTTCAGCCTTTTATCACGATTTTGACCCTGGCTAAAGCACTTGACCTGTCTGTGCCTCAGAATCTCTACATGTCCAATGGAAATTTTCACTTCTGTGCAGCTGGGATGGTTTTGTTTTTTTGAAATAGTTTTATTTGATAATGACTTTGCTGTGGTTAGGGCACTGGAGGGGAAAAAAAAGTTAAAGTTTAGCATTTTTTTCTAATTGTGTTATTAGCTGTTAACAAGCACAGAAATAAAAGCTACCTGTACATGAATTTTGTGTAATACACTTGTGTTGAGTTTTTCCTGAGTTTTGACTCACATTTGGAGTAGGAATCTGGTGGGAGTAGCGGTGGGGAGATGGAAATGTATACAAACAACAGTGTTGTAGGAACTGACTTAGGGAACCACGCAGACAGCAGAGCCTTAGCTGAATGTTCCAGCCGGGCCATTTTAGGAATGCACTCGCGTGTTGATGACACGTTCCTGGACTTCTAAACGTTAGTTTATGCTTGTTGAACTTTAAACCCCAGGGGATTATTGTTTTCTGGAACCACATGACACTTTGACCCGACCCCACGGCAGTTGCCTGTTTGCCTTTGAGATGGATGTATTTTCTTTGATTTTGTCTTCAGAGTCTTTAGCGCACTAGCCGAGCCATCTTCTCAAAATACTTTCCAGTTAGTTCATCGTTGTAATGAAGGGGATAAAGGATTTCTATGTGGTTCAGTTCTCAGGCTCTGAGACAATGTCACCAATGTCACTGATGGTCTGACAGACAAATACAGGTGAAGCCAAGAAGGATATTTGAAATATGGAAACGCTGGTAAAGTGTGGGCGTGGACACAGATTGTCACAACTGATACCTTCAAACGAGTGCACACGTCTAATGTTAGCTCTGCTGTGGCTAGAGAGGTCTGGAACACACACATACAGGAAAGAAACTTAGTAGACGTGACATCTTAAAGAGACTGGGCAAGAAAGAGATCAGCAGGTACCTTTTTTTTTTTTTAATATTTAATGAGAAGAGTGGCTTTTTTAGTAAACTTATTTTATTTATTTATTTATTTATTTTGGGCTGTGTTGGGTCTTCATTGCTGCCCGCGGCTCTCTCTAGTTGCAGCGAGCGGGGGCTACTCTTCGTTGCGGTGCGCGGGCTTCTCATTGCGGCGGCTTCTCTTGTTGCAGAGCGTGGGCTCTAGGCGTGTGGGATTCAGTAGTTGCGGCGCATGGGCTTAGTTGCTCCGTGCCATGTGTGATCTTCCCGGACCAGGGCTCAAACCCATGTCCCCTGATTGGCAGGCGGATTCTTAACCACTGCGCCACCAGGGAAGCCCAGCAGGTACCTTTTAACACTGGCCTCACTCAGACACGCAGCTCGGGCCCACGTATTCTTCGAGCTCTTAGCACTGAAGTCATCTGCTGGTACCTCCAGGTTGACTTTCCAGTAGGAGTGATGGTCAGTATGAAACACAAGCATCCTCACTTCCAGTCTGTGAGGCCTTTATTGATCACCAGTGAAATTATGACCATGGTCAGTGGTTATAGCACTGTGTTGAGGGCAGGGGTGGGGAGAGTCACAATTTAACAATGTAGTATTTATTTTGTTCTATGCAAATGAGTAAACTACTTAGTGCAAAGTAATTTTTCTTGACTGTGAACTCTAATAACAGTTATTTCTCTTATGTCACATATCATTTTTAGTATTCTTTTAGAGTTATGTCTGTATATATCTTGTTGGTCTCTAAATGATTGTAGTATCCTTGAGGGCACAGCAATTAATTCATTCAACAAATATTTCTTAAGCACCTAGAGTGTGTCAAGCACCCAGTGTGTGTTTTAGGCACCAAACACAAACGAATAAGGTCCATTCCCTTACCATGAGAATCTCACATATTCGTAGGGGGAGATAGGTAAGCAGACAGACAATTATAATATATATATATATATATATATATATATATACATATATATATACATATATGTGTATATATATATATATAGAGAGAGAGAGAGAGAGAGAGAGAAGGTCAAGAGGTCAACACAAGCAAAGACGTAGCTGTGGAAAATGACTTGATTGTATAGAAAATTAAAAGAGAGTTGATAATCCAGGAATATAAAGAGATACGTTGGGCCAAGAAATGAGACCAAGATGGTAACTGTGTTATCATTTTATTTCAGTGTTATTCAATGAGGGTGATTTTGTCCTCACTTTGGAGATGCTACTGGCGTCTAGAGGTTAGAGGTCAGGGATGCTGAGAAACATCCTACGGTGAACAGGATAGCCCCTCACAGCAAAGAATTACCTGGTCCAGAATGTCAGCAGTGCCAAGGCTGAGAAACCCTGCTCCTTATCTTTTCATCATGTCTGGGTTGAATCATTCAAGTCTTAGCTCAAAAGTTACTTCTTTAGTGGCTGTGCTGCCCGCCCCATTTGTCATAGAAATGCTTGTCTCTTCTTCTCCGTCACTCTTTATTACATAACCCTGTTTTACTTCCTTTGTGCTTTTTGATACCATCTGATATCATATCATGTATTTTTTTTCATTATCTGTCTCTCCCCCCTAAAATATAAACACTATGAGGTTTTTGATTTGTTTGCTGCTGCTTTCCTAAAACCTAGCATAGTGCAGGGAACATAGGCAAATGCTTGGAAAAATTTGATATCTGGGAGCTCTGGGTGGAGGAATGCAGCATGTTGGATACAGATTCTGTGGTGCTGGAATTATAACAGGAGTTAACATTTATTTTTACTATGTATACCAGGCACTGTTCTAAGTATTTTACACGTATTAACTCATTTAATCCCTCAACAACCTTAGGGGTAGGCATTATGAATATTCCCATTCTACATATGAGAAAACTGAGAGAGGTTAAGTATTTTCCTAAGATTATGCATCTAGCAGGTGGCAGTGCTAGGGAGGTATAAGATCACCTCATGTCGGGGCTTCCCTGGAGGCGCAGTGGTTGAGAGTCCGCCTGCTGATGTAGGGGACACGGGTTCGTGCCCCTGTCTGGGAAGATCCCACGTGCCGCGGAGCGCCTGGGCCCGTGAGCCATGGCGCGTCCAGGGCCTGTGCTCCGCAACGGGAGAGGCCACAACAGTGAGAGGCCCGCGTACCGCCAAAAAAAAAAAAAAAAGATCACCTCATGTGATATTTGTGTACTCATACGTGCTCATTACGGCTATTACTGTGGGGGGTAGGAAGGGGACTTGTGAATTGGATTTGAAGGGTTTCAAAGAATGTGCCCCAAATCAGAGATGCCAGCTGGATAGAAATCAGGGAGTGGGTGGTTGGTGGACATAAAAGCTTTAATAATGAAAAGATTGGTATCTTGCCAGGGATGGAGTGTGCTACCCTAGTGAGGGTGTCTAATGACCCAGACAGGTCAAAGCTGATGACCAGGTGCTCTTACTTAAGGGAGCACTTTGGTTCAGAGAGAGATACAACAAACCCTGGCCTCCAAGGCATCCTTTGGGTGGAGTCTCTGTGGCTGGTGGCAGAGCTGCTTCCTCATTATTGTAAGACTGCTCACCACTTGTATCTCCAAGGTTCCTGTCCTGGTGGCTCTGGAGCTCTCAGAACTAAGACTGCACAGCTGGGTCATTTTCTAGTTCCTGTCCAAGCAACCCAACCTATGCTTTGTGGGAGGCCCTGACCTGCCCTCCACAGATAACATGGCCGGTCTAGCGTAGCCCTGCTGGGATGCCAGGTGGTTCCTGCTGTCAACAACCTGGAAACGAGGGAGGAAGATGACCCCCCTGTTTCTCTCTCTTCCTTCTTTTTCCCAATGGTGGAACTACACATTGGAGCTCAGTGAGTCTTGTGTACACATACCTTATGGACAAAAGTGGGGCGGATCTCCGGGTTTTGAATACATTTCACGACTTGCGGGAAGGGCCATTGGGGTTAATGGGGGCAGAGCGTGTTGGGTTCTGAGTTTATAGCTTCTTCACATGCGGTTGGATTGCCCGACACTGGAGGGCACTATTAGGTTATGAGGAGTGGAGTAGAGAGGGAGGTTGCTGCACTGTTGTCAGCGAGGGCTGCTGGTATTGGAATAGACAGAGCTTGGGGACCTGTTTTTGAAGGCTTTGGTCTCCTCTACACCCAGCCAAGGATGGTTCCAACTGGGGAAATAGGTAGATCTAGGTAGTAGCAGAGAGCTAGGGCTACCGTGTTAGGCTGGAACCCAGAAAGAATTATCTTGATTTTTTTTCTTCCATAATAGGGACTTGGCACTCTTGTGTAAGTTGAGTTTCCAGAAGATGGAGCTGGCATGGGACTGGCTGGAACTGATGTCTAGCAGTGGGAGATGCTAGTGCAAGAGAGGCTTCTTGTCTGAGTTGCAAGTGCAGCTATGTCCAGAAGAAGAGACTTGAGTCAAACTGAGTTTGTAAAACAGAGAGGTTGGAAAGGTAGAGTTGGGAGGGAAAGACTGGAAAGTTCTCGTGAGAAAATTATGCAGAGAGAGAGGACCTTCATGGGGAAGCCGTGAGCCCTGGAGGCTAATGCTTAGGGCAGAGAGTCAGTACTGAAAATGGCGGACTTGTTGCCATTTCATGACTTGTATGGGTTGTTACTGAGAGGTTTTAGATAAGGGAGTGAATTTTTCAGACTTGCCTTTCAATTAGACTATTCAAATGACTGCACAGAGGATGGGTCAATAGAGGCTTTTATGCCAGTCTAGTTGAAAGAAGATGGACAAGGGCAGAGCTAGGAGATGGAGGGATGAAGGAAATCTTTAGGATTTAAAATTAAGAGGACTTAATGATTGAGTGTGATTTATTGGGAACGAAAGAAGAATCAAGGATGACTTCTGTGTTTCACATTTGGTTGGTTAGTGGAACTAGCACCTCAGATAAAGAGTAGAGGATGATGAGCTACACTGGATGGGGAAATGATGAATTTTCAGTATTATTGCATATGAGGTACCTGTGAGCCATCAGGATAAAAAAGGCCAGTGTGAAAGGGACTCTGATATTCAAGGGAATGGTCCAGGCTGGATGTGTAGATTGTGCAATGGGAACAGAAATCATGAGAGCAAACATGATAATTGAGGGATAGTCTGTAGGATGAGAAGAAAAGAGGACCCAGGGGGCACTGATGTATCCCATATAAGGGCCCATAAGAAGGAGTAGAGTCACGTTTCAAGATTTGTGTTAGATGCAAATTTCTTTCTGAAGTCTCTCTGTTGTAGAATTAATTCTTTCTTGCTCTGGTACTCTATAGTATTTTTAATTTTCAGTGTGATAAGTAATGTTATAGAGATAATATGCGATAGCTAGTGTTATGACTGCCGTGCAAGCTGTAAGCTTCTTTAGGCCTAGATACTCATCTTTTTTCATATCCGTGCCCTTAGTGTGAACTTCAGTGGCTAATGTATAGTAGGATTTCAATAAACAGATGATATTGAATACATGAATTAGTGAATGTTTATTGAAAGAAATAATGTACCATTTCATTAGAGAATTTGTTTTTAACCCACATTAGAGGATGAAGACATTTGTAGACAGCTGGGTTTTTTTCTCTACTTCACAATAGACTTGACCTCCCAATTTCTTAAGCAAACCAGTTTGTTCATTTCTGAAAAGGGAGCAGTTAGGTTAGTACCATAGCCACCTGCAGAAGCTGGATGAGTAGCTCGAGAAAATTTTTGCAAATAGCGTGACCAATAAGGGATTAATCTCCAAAATATACAAACAGCTCATATAGCTCAATATCAAAAAAATAAACAACCCAATCAAAAAATGGGCAGAAGACCTAAATAGACATTTCTCCAAAGAAGACGTAACAGATGGCCAACAGGCACATGAAAAGATGCTCAACATCACTAATTATTAGAGAAATGCAAATCAAAACTACAATGAGGTATCACCTCACACCGGTAAGAATGGCTATCATTAAAAAGTCTACAAATGATAAATGCTGGAGAGGGTGTGGAGAAAAGGGAACCCTCCTTCCCTGTTGGTGGGAATATAAAATGGTGCAGCCACTATGGAGAACAGTATAGAGGTTCCTTAAAAAACTAAAAATAGGGCTACCATATGATCCAGCAATCCCACTCCTGGGCATATATCTGGCCCCATAATTTGAAAAGATACATGCACCTCAATGTTCATAGCAGCACTATTCACAATATCCAAGACATGGAAGCAACCTAAATGTCCATTGACAGAGGAATGGATAAAGAAGATGTGGTACATATATACAATGGAATACTACTCAGCCATAAAACAGAATGAAATAATGCCATTTACAGCAACATGAATGGACCTAGAGCTCATCATACTAAGCGAAGTAAGTCACACAGAGAAAGACAGAGATCTTATGATATCACTTATATTTTTTCAGATATCACTTAATCTGAAAAAAGATACAAATGAACTTATTTACAAAACAGAAATAGACCCACAGACATAGAAAACAAACTTATACTTACCAAGGGGAAAGATGGAGGGAGCGATAAATTAGGAGGTTGGGAAAAAAAAGCTGGACCAGTAACTCAAAGAGGGTGTTGGCTGTCCTGGCTTCACATGGAGGGTGTGCAGGGTAGAAGGCTCTTGCATTCTCCTTGCTCTCAGGTGCATTCGCACAGGTGTGCTTTTCTGTGGTGCTCCAGCGAGAAAGAGGAGGATGACTTTTTGAAAGATTCAGGGGAAGAAATGCAGATTCTTTCTGTAAATACCCAAGAAAAGTAATAAAACAAATAATTTTACTTTAATGAACTGAAAGCCAACGTTATTTAGTGCTGTTTTTCACTGGGAGGCAAAAAGAGAACAAATCTTTTGGGTAATTATTGATATTTCCATGTTTGCAGTAGGATTTGAGATAGCAAAGGAGAAGCTTAATCTTCCATGTCCAAACTTGGAGATGTCTTGAGTAATCCAGAGACAGGAAACTGCTGCCCAAGGATTTTCTTTCAGTTTATATAACCTATTTGACCTAAAACCAGTATACCATTTGTTTTTAAGTATAAATGACATGCCCGTGTATTTTGTTCTGCCTCTGGACTATTCGTAGGCTCAGAATTCTCTCTATACTTGTTCTATAGGGAGGTTTATACTATTTAATAATACTTAGACAGTCTGGGGCATTTCTTATCTAATTCCAAGCCTCAGTTTGTGTGCCAGGTTGCTTGGAGCAGATCAAATCCATGTAGTCAGAGAAGCTGGAAGCTGTCAAATGCTTAAGAGTGCGAAAGACTCACCCTTTCTAAAAGGGAAGAAGTTGATGATGGAATTTGAACCCTTTTTGGCGTTTCCCTACTTCGTAAGAACACTTGAAAGTGTTCCATTCCAGTGCTGAGAGTTTTTCTTAACTCTTGAACGGAGAGCCCTATTAGAAAAGACCTTGTAAAGGCTTTTGTGAGTGGGGGTAATCCTGCTCTGGTGGCTTCTTGTCCTCATTTCTCCCCTCCATCCTTCATTGTACTTCCATATCCACGCGTCATCCCAGTGCAGAGAGCCTTTGCAAAATGAGAATTGAAAGGACAAACCATTGATCAATAGAGGTAGCAAAGCTGCCTTTTGGGGTTTAATAATGTGCCCTGCACTATTTTTGTGTTTAGCAAAAATCCATTTTGCCTCATTATGAACATGTTTTCCCTTGGGCTTTCACTTCTGGGATTATTTCAAGACAAATTATATCCAGGTATTAGTCTCATTTGCCCATATCTCACTCAATACTATTAGAGTTATTGAATATCTTGAACCAGGAAGTTGCATTTTGCCACCATTAAATGCACAGCTTGAAATGCTAAGATTCAGTTTAGAGAAAAATCACTACATTTGAATGGGTTAGAATCTTGCCCAAAATGCATTTTTCCTTCGGTCTCATGATAAGAGCTGTTTTAGGATTTGAAATTTCTAGCTAAGGACTTTCCACCATTTTGCAAAGTGGTCTGGAATTGGAGAGTGCGATAAACATGGTAGGTCCTTGGGAGGAGTCCTCCAGGTGGAGGGTGAAGTTGAGCGGAGGTCCGTTTCTTTCTGCTTTAGTTCCTTGAACGGTAGACATCCTTGGTGTCTCATGCTGTAATGTCAGCACCAGCACACTCAGCGCCCAAGGGGGTGATTCCCAGAGCGTTGGCATCCACAGCCCTGTACCCCCAATCTGACATGACCCAAAGTGATGATCATGGTGACTTTTGTCCCTTTCCCCGACCTGAATCTGCCCTGGGAACATGAGCATTGGATTCATCCTTACTTACTTACCCTAATGCATACAAAGAAGACTCTGAGTTTGCCAAAGCCAAATAAGAAATCAAAGGCCAAGTCAGGAATTGCTTTTCAGCTTCTTCTCTGATGTGGACCCATATGCAATTGTTCTGTATTGTCCGGGTGCTCCTGAGAGGACTTCCTTCTCTTTGTCTTGGCATTGATGATGAGACCCATGAACTAGCATGGTCACTTATGAGCACTGTAGCTGCTTCCCCCAAGTCTCTGTTCTCATGTAGATGGATCCAGCCTATCGTCATCCTTGGCCTGTTTATTTTGCTTAAAAAGAGGGACTCCCTTCCTTCTGATTGCTTGTCGAGTTGTGTCCCTTGCATACTTTCACAGAATCATTGTTTGAGGCGTTGCTGTCTTGAATTCTTTACATTTCTCACAACTCACGGTGTTGACTGATCTCACAACTTATGCTTACTGTGCTTCAATTCATCATGCATCAACGACTTGGGAGGCTACAGCCTTTCATGTTACGCACATAACACATCCTGTATTGTTACTGCCTCAAATATGACTGTGCACTTAACACAGAGGCAGCGTGGCTTAGTGAGTGGAGCGCAGGCATTAAGGTCAGGCTTCTTGGGTTTAAATCTTGACTCTACCCCTTCCTAGGTGTATGGAGTTAGGCCAGTTATTTAAGCTCTCTTGGCCTCGATCTCCTTATCTGTAAAATGGGTATGATAATAGAATCTGCCACATAGGGTTATTGTGAGTGAGTATTGAATGAATTAATAAACACAAAGGGCTTGGAATGATGTTTTTGCACGTTACGATATAAAAATCTTAGTTATGATGATCATGTTAGGGGCTCAGTATCTTGATCTTGAAATTGAAAGAGCAGGGTTTCTTCATCAAGTCATTTTGCTTTGGCACTTTACTATCATTAAGATTCCAGTAAAAAAAAAAAAAAAAAAAAAAAAAAAAAAAAGGGCTTCCCTGGTGGCACAGTGGTTGCGCGTCCGCCTGCCGAGGCAGGGGAACCGGGTTCGCGCCCCGGTCTGGGAGGATCCCACATGCCGCGGAGCGGCTGGGCCCGTGGGCCATGGCCGCTGAGCCTGCGCGTCCGGAGCCTGTGCTCCGCAACGGGAGAGGCCACAGCAG
>NC_041218.1:16059145-16082575 GCF_002837175.3 Physeter macrocephalus
CAACAGTGAGAGGCCCACGTACCACAAAAAAAAAAAAAAAAAAGATTCCAGTAAAATATGCTTGAAACTGCTTAAGAGGTTGGGTATAACCTTTGCTACAGTTAAATGCCTCTCGCTTTTATAGGATATAGAACTTAGGTGATGATGATGATAGCCAACATTTATAGAGTACTTATGATGTACCAGGTCCGTCCAAAGCAGTATATATAATTTTACTTATTCTTCATAAAAACTGTATGATGGGAGGCTTATCTCCATTTTATAGTTAGGCTGAAGCTGCAACTTAAATGACGACTCAAAGACTTGGAGCTGGGTTCGTATCCAGGTCTCTGTGCGCAGAGACTGCACTATTTATCATTATTATAAACTGCCTCTTTTACAACAATTGACTGGTCCTCCTGCAAAGTGGAAGCCTGGGGGAATGGGAAGTGAAGGGGATCTTCCTGGGATCTACCACTTATGCGATGTTGGACCTTGAACAAGCCACTCCACTTGCTTGAAGTAGAGTTTTCATCTGTAAACTCAAGATGACAGTTACTGGACAGGATGTTGTGAGAGATTCAGAACAAAGTAACATCTATAACAAAGTGAGCACAGAGGGATACTTCAAGAGTTGCTCCCTACCTGACTTGCCAGAGCAATCAGAAATTATGAAGATTCCATTTAATATACGTGTTTAACACATAATAAAGGAGGGACAATTCATTCTGAAATCAGGCTGTATTTCTCTTCATGGTGCAACCAGAGCTCAGTCACCTTTAACAAGTATGACGTGGTCCAAACCGGTGTACGTGTCACTTTTGTCCTGCACAGTCTGATAGATCTGGAAGGCTGCATCACAGCCTTTATACTAAGTCTCAGTTTTTCCTAGTGTCAAAGGGATTTACATGGCAGATTTCAGTTCTCATAGGCTTTGCAAAATGCTGGCACTTCTTTGTCTTTCTAACAGAGTATTTTGTGTTTGCTTTCTTCTGAGGTTGGTCAGGAAATTACTTTTTGGCCCCGGGGGAAGTTGGCTTCTGCAGGCTGCAATTATGGGTGGGAGTGATGGGAGGAGGTGTATTAAATCCTTTTTGTCAGCTCTTGGTCAGAATGGTGCTTAGAATGGATCTTGCCATTTGCAAAACCCGTAACTCTTCCAGTGTAATGACATTAAAGAGCCTCCTGACAGCAGTAGGTAAGGAGTAGCTCAGGGGTGTTACTGTTTAATCACTTTAAGCTCAATTTCATGTGCTATTAGATCCATCCTGCTTCTTTATCACTTCATCTTTGGGTAGCACACCGTTGCTTCAGGAGCAGAATTCAGGAACAAATTTAGTTTATCTGTTGACAATAATCCTGTTAGACTGTCTGATCAAGGCTGATGAATGAGCTCAATCTCTGGGCTCACGGTCAGTTAAAATAGGCCCTGCTCTGCCACGTGTCCCTGGTGGTCGCTGGTGCAAGCTGGTGCTGTTCACCAAATATTCCGGCTCTCCTCACTCAGGGAGTATGGTAGGTTGTACTTCCCGGATCCCTTATATTTGGGTGATTTGTTCTGGACAATATGTTGTGATTGGAAGTGATGTATGACACTTCCAGCTGGAATGTTTACTTGCCAATGCCAGCCCCTCCAGATATGTCTTTCCCTTCTACCACAGTTACTGGCAATATTCTCCATCGTCAGCTTGGGTCCCAGAGACCCCCCAGCCAACCCTGTATAGGCAGGCAGTGTGGGCTAGAGATAAACTCTTGTTATTTTAACAAATGAGACATGTCTTATTTGTCTGTAGTGTATCCTACTCCATCCCAACTAATGCAATGATCCAGGTCCAGGGCTTGCACTTCTGGTGACCAGTCAAGATGTAACCTTGACGGCACTTGTTTTCTCCGTTTTATCTTTACCATAAAGTCTGTCTGGCAGTATGAGAAAATGTAAGACTTTAATAATAAATGTTTTGGGGGGCAATAAAACTTGATCAGTAGCTTCATAGTCTAGTTTTTTTCTTAAACTTTTTTTATCCTGCAATTCCTTGCCTGAGCCCTTAATGTTTTGCTTGGCATGTAGCGGCCACTCAAAACATGACTCTGAATGAATTTTATATAAAACCATTAATTTGAAGGGAAGTTGCCATTAGCATTATAGAAATATTTTGACTCTCTCTGAACTTACTGTTGCCAATTATTCTTTTATTATTTCAAGTCTAAGTCATACTATCTTCCATCATCAGGGCTCCCCAATGAGAGACAGCCCCTGCCACGGCTTATCAGTGGCTGCAGCAGGCCCTCTGGGAGAGTAGCACAGGGTACCCAGCAAACGCAGGACATGCATGGGACTCTTGCTTATAAATTGGCCAAGGCCATAGCATCCAAACTGCTGCTGGCTCTGGAAAGTTTTTTCACCTATTTTTTTTTTTTTTTCAAACTTACATCGTTTCAACTAAACTGTAATTTTTCTGACCATGGAGACTCTCCTCGTCTCTAAACTTCTACCCATCAAGACAAACCTAAGATTATCTATCCTATCATTATTAAGTGCTGGGAGGGAAAGGGACAGGGTTTAGGGCAGCCTGAGGCTTCAGCTTGATGCCTGATGACAAAATATCCATCTTTATAACCCTAAGCACACATCCTGCCCAATTAGAGATCTCTCTTGAAGCAATTCCTTCTTTTCATTCCTCCAGACATTGCTTTAGATCAGGCTCTCAAATCTGTGATTACACCATTAAATTAGAACAGTGCCTGGGACATCAATAAGAATATGCTATTATTATCTTTATTCTTGCTATTTTGGAAGCCTCATGTTCTCCCTGTCTCCACGTTTTCTCCACTCCGATCCGTAATCTGCATCTTTTAAAAATAGATTCAATTCTGTCATTTCCCCTTTACTAAAGCCCTGTTCCTCCATTGCCTGGGGTATAAAGCCCCCAGTCCTGAGCTCATCTTCCCCCCTCTGCAGGGGTTCCCCCCACGTTAGCCATACCTGAACCACTGATGGAGCTTGCCAGCCTCCCATTCCCAAACTCGCTTCCCCAGGAGATTCTGATAAGCTTAGGAGTGATGGGGAAGGGCGACAGCACGTTCCTGGGGTGGGGATGTGCCATTTAAGAAAGGCCCCCGGGTGATTCGGAGACCACTTCTTCCCCGCCTTGCCACCTCCACCTCCCCAGAGAGAACCACCGTCCCATGCTACTCTCTCTACTATGTCGCCAAGCTTCTGGGGCCTCCTCAGCCTTACCATGCTCTGTTACACCCCCTTGCTTTGTACATGCATTCTCATCCCCTTTTACGTCCTTCTTTCTTTCTCTGCTTGGGTCTGTGTATTTTAAGACAGTTTAAAAGTCAGTTCTTAGGCCTTTCCCAACATTCCTGATGGCTGTCTCTCTCTTCCTGTGGCACTTTGCATTGACCTGTGTTATTATTGTTATTATTATTTATTGAAGTATAGTTGATTTACAATGTTGTGTTAGTTTCTGGTGTACAGCAAAGTGATTCGGTTTATATATATATATATATATATATATATATATATATATATTATTTTCCATTACAGGTTGTTACAAGATATTGAATATAGTTCCCTGTGCTATACAGTAGGAGCTTGTTGTTTATTTTATATATAGTAGTTTGTATCTGTTTATCCAAACTCCTAATTTATCCCTCACCCCACCCTGCCTTTCCCCTTTGGTAACCATAAGTTTGTCTTCTATGTCTGTGAGTCTGTTTCTGTTTTGTAAATAAGTTCATTTTTTAGATTCCCTAGTGATATCATATGATGTTTGTCTTTCTCTGTCTGATTTACTTCACTTAGTATGATAATCTCTAGGTCCATCCATGTTGCTACAAATGGCATTATTTCATTCTTTTTTATGGCTGAGTAATATTCCATTGTATATCTATACCACATCTTTTTTATCCATTCATCTGTCTCTGGGCATTTAGATTGCTTCCATGTCTTAGCTATTGTGAATAGTGCTGCTGTGAACATTGGGGTACATGTGTCTTTTTGAATTATGGTTTTCTCCAGATATATGCCCAGGAGTGGGATTGCTGGATCATATGGTAGCTCTAGTTTTAGTTTTTTAAGGAGCCTCCATACTGTTCTCCATAGTGGCTGCACCAATTTATATTCCCACCAACAGCGTAGGAGGGTTCCCTTTTCTCCACACCCTCTCCAGCATTTGTTGTTTGTAGACATTTTAATGATGGCCGTTCTGACCAGGGTGAGGTGATACCTCATTGTAGCTTTGATTTGCATTTCTCTAATAATTAGTGACGTTGAGCATCTTTTCATGTGCCTGTTGGCCATCTGTTACGTCTTCTTTGGAGAAATGTCTATTTAGGTCCTCTGCCCACTTTTTGATTGGGTTGTTTGTTTTTTTTTTTTATTGTTATTGAGCTGTATGAGCTATTTTTATATTTTGGAAATTAAGCCTTTGTCTGTCTTCCTGTTTGCGGATATTTTCTCCTAGTCCATAAGTTGTCTTTTCATTTTGTTTATGATTTCTTTTGCTGTGCAAAAGCTTAGGAGTTTGATTAAGTCCCATTTGTTTATTTTTGCTTTTATTTCTGTTGCCTTTGACCTGTATTATTATACTTGTTATATTGCAGCCTCATTACTTGTGGCTGCAACTGCCTGGAGAACAGGCGAGTACCTTGTTCTATGATCATCCACCAGATTTTAACTGAGTTGTGGTACCTAGGAGTCACTTACTGAGAAGCAGCATTCCGTCGAAGTATGCACTTTGGAGTTTCCCTCCTAGGGTCCTTGTGACATTAAATGAGATAATGTAAAAGGCACTTTGCCCAGTGCCTGACTCTAAGTGCTCAATAAATGGCACCTACCATTTTTTTGGAAATAAATAGTGATTAATTAGTATGTATATTTCTTTCACTCATATGCTGAATCATTTCACTTTCATATCCGTACCAGGATGCATATATTTCTCATCCAGATACTTTATTAACCAGCCAGCATTTATTGAGCAAATGTTAGTGGCTGTGGTCAACATATACCACTGCATCGTCCTTGCCCTAAAGGAGATTACAACTGAACACCACCGACATCCACACAAATGCATATAGAACAGCAGTGATGCAGTCACAGGCAGAAAGCTTAATCGGCTGTGTAACAGAAGTCTGGCCTACAAGCGCAGTGGGAGTGAAGGGGATTTAGCGAGGCCCGGGAGACGAGATTCACTTTTTCGGGAGCTACATTCACACGCACACACCTATAGTGACCCTTTGGGAAAGATGGTGGCAAGAAGGTGTGTGAGTTGATGAGTGGGGGTTAGTATGAGTGACAGGGCCGTGCTACTCAAAGTGTGTCCACGCACAGCAGCGTCACCTGCTAGAAATGCAGAATCTCAGGCCTGGCCCCCAGCCTGCCAAATTAGAATCTGCACTTTAAAAGGGTTTCCGGATTCACGAGTGCATGAAAGTTTGAGCAGCACTGGTCTAGTGGACTCTCGGGGACTTGACTTTCATGGTGACTCACTTAGGCCTCTCCTGTGAGCTGCTGGATCATTACAGGGGGTCCATCAATCCATCTGCACTTCCAATATAGTCTGCAAACTGCATAAACTATGTAGCTCATGCATAAATGTAATGTTTCTTTGTTCCAAATGTTCCTAGATGCTATTATGCAAAATACAAAATTCATTTGGAAGGGTTACTGATTCCTAGTAGCTTTTCATCATTATGTATTTTTTTCAGGCATCTAAACCTAACAGAAAACAGCTCTTGGATGAAAGTTTTGAAACATTTCATATTAAAAAGGAGTCCTAGTATTTACAAACCGGCGTTTGGAAAACTGATATACTTTTAGTACTGCATGATGCACAACATTTTGGATCTTCACAGGTAGAATCAAAAGTGAAATACATCTCTTCTTTTTTTTTTTTTGTGGTATGCGGGCCTCTCACTGTTGTGGCCTCTCCCGTTGCGGAGCACAGGCTCCGGACGCGCAGGCTCAGCGGCCGTGGCTCACGGGCCCAGCCGCTCCGCGGCATGTGGGATCCTCCCGGACCGGGGCACGAACCCGCGTCCCCTGCATCGGCAGGCGGACTCTCAACCACTGCGCCGCCAGGGAAGCCCCACATCTCTTCTTTAAACAGAACAAATCATCTAGCACACAGCAAGCTATTCCAGTGGCCTGGGGTTTGGAGGTTTGGTATAGTTCTGACATTTGTGCCTTGTAGTGTATGAGCATCTTGTTCTTAGGGCTCATAGGGTAGGGGAAGCAAGCACCTGCGTGACCCTGTTCCTTCTCCTTTCCATGTATCCTCTGGCAAATAGGCTGGTGGCGACGACTGGTCTGTGGGTTGGAAATGGAGCCCTGTAGCGATTTTATACAGTTTTTATTCCACTTCTTGGCCCTGCTGGGTTACTGACTTAGATAAAGTCATGCCTGGTGGGGAGAAGGGCAGATGAGAAGCCTGGCTCTGTTACTCACCTCAGTCCTGAGCACAGAAGCAAAGGTCCAGTGCCTGCTTTTCCCCAGTCTAGTGTAACATTGACTTTGGAATCAGCTGGGCCTGGATTCAAATCCTGTCTCCATCACTTTGGGCTGGTTACCTAACCTCTCTTGGACTCAGTTTCTTCATTTGCAAACGGGGGGATAACGATACCTGACTCAGAGCAATTCTCAGAATGAAATGCGAGTTGCAAGTCACTTGGCATACACCCCCATCGGTGAGAGCCCCCCATGCTGCTGTCCCCACTGTTACCATTCCCCCGTCCCCTGTCTTTCAGGTGGGGACCTTCATCCGGTAAATCGGACTGCTAAAGAAGGGGGTGAGCAGTGTGGGTGGAAAAGGGAGGCTGCACGGTTGTTCTTGCTTACAAGTGATTTATAATGGATGAAGTTGAGAAGAGGAAATGAAATCCCCTGTCTCCTTCCTCTTACTCAATTCAAGTGCAGCCTGTATTATCACTTAGTATCACAGAAATTATCTTATGCTTTGTTTAGCTTCTTCCAACCTGGGGCCACAGATCTGATGTTGGCCCAGCCTTGGCTGACCTGTGTGAACTCAAATAAGTCCCTTCGCCTTTCTCAGCCTCAGTTTTCGTATCTTTAAAACGAGAGCGTGAACCTTTGTGATCTGGAAAGTATTTCCAATTATAAAATTCTGAGAGATTCTGCCCATCTGAGAGCAAGTGGAACGAATTATGAAGGGGGGCCCTTCAAAAGGAGAAATGCTGGAGATGAGAGCAAGAATAGATGTGAATCGTTTCAGTTTTTGAGCTCAGAGGAGCTTATGGCAGGTTTTTGTATCTGTCTGCCTGGTTGCATGCTTATGCATTCCCCTTGTTTGACCTTGAAGAACGTGGGTTTTTTCCATTGTTTCTAGTAGGGGCAATACTGTATGGCCACAGATCATAGTCTCACAGATGCTGAGGAACAAATCACAGCTGTTTCTCTTTGGAACCTTATCCAGGAAGCTCTCAAGCCAGCAGGTTGCCTCCACAATTCATGATGCTCTGGGTGGCTCCCCTTTGGCCACGAGCCTGTTTCTGCCCACGCCACTGGACACCATAGGGATGACAGACACTTTCTTTCAATTCAAACCTGCACCAGGAATGGCACTGGAGATTGTCAGGCAGGTAAGGAGAATGCTGTCACGCTCAATAGAGATGTCAGACCCGATGTGAGTCAGCGTTCACTTCCCCCAAGCGCAGCTGAAAGACAAAGAAGCAGATTTACTGGAGGTGTACACAAACCAGCACCTATTATGTTAAAAAACATAAATAAAATGAGGGAGAAGGCATACAGAGTGAAATTATCTTTTTAAAGCATCTTGGCAAAATAGTGTTCAACACATGTCAGTGTAATAGTGGAGTCTTCCATGTGTGTCAACCTGTAGTTTTTAATGACAGGAATGTATAAACAAGTAGGTAATATACAACCCAGCTGCTTCTGGGGTTTTTCTTAACTTACTCTCTTTGAGAATGAGTTGGTGGAAACACAGCTGAAAACTCAGACTTAGAAAATGAGTAATTTAAGTTGAACATAGAAAAGGAGACCTGGATGAGGGTTTGGAAAGAATATCCATTCAATTCCATAAGCCTACAAAGTAAGATTAGATTAAACAGACATAAATTTTGCTCTACCCTCAAGGGATAAACATCATCTTCCGTTTCTTTTGGTGGATAGGCAAAGCTATGCTGTGAATAATTTTTTTAATGAATGATTCTTTACAAAAGGAAAAATGTACCTCATTTCCTTTCCTTTCTATGTCCACCCAAGCCCTTAGTCCAGGAGGGGTTTCTTCACATCCTCTCCCAGCCAGTATCAATGTTAAACACCCTGCACACAAACAACAAAAAGTTTAAATTTTTAATTTTTTCTTTAAGAATTCAAAATTGCCCTGCCTCTGTTCTTACAGATGATATATAATAGCAGATATAGTTTTATTTATGTTCAATGGATGAGCAGGGGGCCAATGAGACTCCTTAAAAGGACAGAATGCGTGTTTTCAGAGAGGAAACAGGGCAGAGAGCCAATAATTAAATCCCGCTAAAGCAGAGAAAACTTGCCTTTATTTATATGCCTAGAACATTCCAGATACTTTTCTTATAGAATCTCTTCACTCTAACTGTAAAGTGGTGATTTTCTTCATTTTTGAAGAGAGACTGATGCTCAGAGAGGCTAAGATACTGCTCAAGCTCACATATCCTGTGAGGAGGGCGTAGAGGTGGAAGTCCAAAGTCAATGCCCCATTGCTTCCTTTTTGTACAACAATATCAAAATCAGGCATTAAGCACCCACTGTATGCCAGGCATTTTGCTAGGTGCTGGAGATGTGAGAGAAGATGAACCAAGTACTTACTGTTGAGTGCTTCACAGAACATTTATTGAGTGTTCACTGTTTGAAAGGTATTTCGTATAGGAGGTATGGCACTCGAGCCTCAGAGGAGATAATCTTGCAAAGTGGACTTGCTTTTTAGTTTATTTTTCAGATGATGAAAAGCACATGCTCAGGCTATTGATCCCACTCAGCTAAGATCAAACAGTAAGTATTCGATTTGGGATCTGGACCCCGGTATGTCTAGCTCTTAAACCTTTGCTTTTGTCCAAAATATGTTTAATGCTTACTAAGTTCTCCAGAATATTTGATGCGGATGTAGCATGATAACATCTGCAGAAGTATTTGTATTTTAATAGAAGATCCTGCAGGTGAAATGGCATTTGTGTAAGAAATTCATAGGTAAATGGGGGAAATACTTTTGCTCAGGGAAAAATTTCCAGAGTCTTCAACATGTCATTCTATGTTAAATCTCTGTCTATAAATGTGAGAGGTGGAGTATCTTGGTTGGTAGACAACAGAGAGACAGATAACATCAACAAGAAAAAGAATATTGTACAAATAAACTTCTGGTGATATAAATAGTATATTTAACTCTTGAAAAAACTTTGAAATCAGTGGTGAGGATCCCTTTGAAGATCTTTTTAGTATACTTGTTGATATCGGATTCATAAAATAGAGCTCCAGTCTCATAACTTCCTTGTATGAAAACTTTGTCTAGCTCTCTGTTAACAAAACTCAGGTCTCCTCACTATGACCTGAATTTTGTTTTATCTCACCTATGTTCTTCTCTCAGCTAGGATCCCTCCATCCCTTCTCTCTAAATGAGGAAATATTTTAAATGCCCACTTATGTCTCCAGGATGTCTTAGCTGAAATTTCCTTAATGCAAGTGACCTGACTCACATTTGGACTTTCCTGTTTGTAGTGCTGCTATTTATCTTGTGATCCTTATTTTCCTTTGCCTTGTATGAATTACTTGTAGTACTTGTTTTACCTACTAAACTATAAGTTTCTTGAGGGTTTGCTCATCTCTTTTTATTCTTTGTAGCACTTGGCACAGTGCTTTACAAGTTGTATTAATGAGTATCTGTAGATACCAGTTAAATGAAACCCAGTTAAATAAAGGCCAGAATAAAATGTGTAGTCAGAGCCGCCAAGCATTCAGATATTCTCTGACTTGCAGATAAACTACTTCCCAGCAAGGGAAGGAGTTGGAGGAGAGAGGCAGGTAGGAGAGAAAGGCACCTCTGTAATTGGCACTGATATGGAATTTACTCTGGAAAATTGGCATGTCTCCACAAACCACCTTCTCCCTTCCCGTGAGGGAGACTCTCTCCTCGCTGGGCAGAAGCTTATACACACCAATGGGCAAATCTCACACACACCCTTACCCCAAAGCTATAACCCTAGTGATGACAGCACCTGGGTTACTTAGCAACAATTATGGTATCACACATTAAGGATTATGATTTCAGGTGTGAGAACAACTGGAACAAAGGATTAAAGTCAACGATGAAAGGGAGAGGTGCGGTAAATTCAGAGTTGAAACAGAGTTCTTTCAAAAAGACTTTTTTTTTTTTTTTTTTTTTGCGGTACGCGGGCCTCTCGCTGTTGTGGCCTCTCCCGCTGCGGAGCACAGGCTCCGGACGCGCAGGCTCAGCGGCCACGGCTCACGGGCCCAGCCGCTCCGCGGCACGTGGGATCTTCCCGGACCGGGGCACGAACCCGCGTCTCCTTCATCGGCAGGCGGACTCTCAACCACTGCGTCACCAGGGAAACCCAAAAAGACACTTTTGTGTAAAGTTTCCCGGGAGGTGATAGGGGGTACATCCTAAAGTTAAAGCTTTTCCCACAGAAAGAGAACCGAGACCTGCAGTTCTCCCGGACAGTGTTTTTCCCAGCCACACACCCGTATTTATTTCTTCCAGGACATTTGCTAATCCTCTTCCTCCGGCCCTCACCCCTGGTGGTGCATGCCTGGGCATGGAAACACACCCCTTTCTCTCCCATTCAGGATCAGCAATAAGATAGGTCATCAGAGAGGATGATCTTCGTGCTGATTCACAGGGCCCTCTGTGAGGACCTGGATTGTGGCATGCAGTGGGCGGCAGGGAGGGTGATCAGGCAGTCAGAATTATTATCCATTTTGTGGTTGGAGAACTGAGAGCTGAAGCCTACAATCTGACTTTTTCCAAATCACATGGTTGGGAACTGGAGGGTCCCAAGCTTTCTGGTCCTAGATCTAATGGGTGAATGTTTTTGTTATTGTTTGCTTGTTTTTGTACTATACTTAATAGCTGTGATGATGTAAAGGATATTGTTGTTTATTTTTCTGCTGTCTGTTCCTCCTGGCTCCTTCCAGCCTTGGTTTTTTTTCTAGCGGTTCATGACATTCAGGAAAACAGATTGCATTTCCAACTCTGGGGAGCAGAATAGGCAAGGCCAGATGGGCTTGGGAGAGGTGGTGGTTTCCTTCACTCTCTTGTTATTCTTCCATCCATCTAGCATCTTCCTTTTTCCTCCTTTCCTTTTTTCATTTATTTTCGCCTTCTCTCTTGTGTGTTCAAAACAGCATCAAGAATGTCTTTGAAGGTTAAGAAAATTATAAAAGACATCTCCATGTGAGTAGGAGAGTATGAATGTACAAGTAGATAAAGAAGTCAGAGGTTGTCTTGAAAACTGGGGGGCATTTGCCCTTCCAGCTTTTTAAGCACCAGCTGGTACTTCCTTCTCTTCTCATCCTGACCCATGAGTCATGCCCTGTCAAAGGTTTCTCAGGCCCCTGAAGTAAAAATGACAAACCATGGATAAGAGTGATAGAAGTACAAGATTTCATTAAACAGAATAGAATGAAACATTTTGCAAAATGAAAAGTTGCAAAGAGTACTGACACTTGTGCTACAGAAACGGCATCAACTAGATTGGTCATCTTGGGCCCTGGATGGGGGCAGAAAAATTAAAAATAAAATGATTATATCAAAGAGTATACAGTCCGGAAATAAGACTTAAATACCAATAAGCCTGAGCTGAATCTCTGATCTGCCAGTCTTGTCTGGGTCTAGTTTTATACCTATTAAAAATGAACATCAGTATGTTTTACTGCTTTCCTGAAACCAGTGGGAAGCCACCTGTATAGTGTATCACTCCAACTTGTTCTAAGGACGTAGTAGATGTCTGTGAATTCTCTTGAGCAGTAAGCTCACTCCCAACCCTGCTACCTTCTACAATGGGGAAATTGGGATCCTCAAATCTTTGGGGCACCTGAGATTTCTCATTACCCTTATGAGGGTTCTGGAACTATTGAACTAAGACAACCATGTCCTTTATTTACTCCTGCTACCTTTGGTATTTTCTTCCTGCTCTACTCCCAATGGTCATCTGGAGATAAACACACTGAAGAATTGAACCAGGTGATTTCTAATGTCATTGAACACTTACAACTAGTAATGAACTGATCAGTACAGAGGGAAATTTCAAAAAAAAAAACCAACCCATTTTTTGTAATCACAGTGAATTTGAAAGCTAGTTAGAGATTCAAAATGGATGCATCTAATGGAACAGCAGACAATACCAATGTTGTTTGGGAGGTATTGTAACGAATCTCTCATTTGGTCATTCTTTTATTCAAGCATTCCTTCGACTGAGTTGGATGAGGCTGATTGCCTTACTATTTTAGATTGAGCTCCTGAATGTTCTGGCTTTAATTCTTGGAGGTTCAGAAATGTATTTTTACCATTTTTACTTAGGAAAGTAGGCAATTGATTTCTTAACAGTCTAGCCAAAAGCTGATGAACCATGTCAAAATGATTACTTTTAAAGAAATAGATTCTAGGCAGAATGACTGAACTCAGTATGTTCTTATGAGGAGTTGGACTACTTTTATTTTTATAACAGCTTTATTGAAATAGAATTTATATATCATAAAAGTCACCTTTTTATTTTATTTTAATTTTTTAAATAAATTTACTTATTTTTTATTTTTGGCTGCGTTGGGTCTTTGTTGCTGCGAGTGGGCTTTCTCTAGTTGTGGCGAGCAGGGGCTACTCGTTGTTGATGTGTGTGGGCTTCTCACTGCGGTGGCTTCTCATATTGCGGAGCACGGGCTCTAGAGTGCAGGCTCAGTAGTTGCGGCGCATGGGCTTAGTTGCTCTGTGGCATGTGGGATCTTCCCGGACCAGGGATCAAACCATGTCCCCTGCACTGGCAGGTGGATTCTTAACCACTGCGCCACCAGGGAAGTCCCAAACTTTTTATTTTATATTGGAGTATCGTTGATTAACAATGTTGTGATAGTTGCAGGTGTACAGCAAAGTGATTTATTTATACATATACATGTATTTATTCTTTTTCAAATTCTTTTCCCATTTAGGTTGTTACATAATACTGAGCTGAGTTCCCTGTGCTATACACTAGGTCCTTGTTGGTTATCCATTTTAAATATAGCAGCGTGTACATGTCAATCCCAAACTCCCTAACTATCCCTCCCCCCCCCACCCTTCCCCCCTGGTAATCATAAGTTTGTTTTCTGTGTCTGTGAGTCTGTTTCTGTTTTGTAAATAAGTTCATTTGTATCCCTTCTTTTTAGATCCTGCATATGCATATAATTGAGATCATATGATATTTCACTTTCTCTTTCTGACTTACTTCACTCAGTATGACTATCTCTGGGTCCATCCGTGCTGCTGCAAATGGCATTATTTCATTCTTTTTAATGGCGGAGTAATATTCCATTGTGTATATGTACCACATCTTCTTTATCCATTCATCCGTTGATGGACATTTAAGTTGCTTCCATGTCTTGGCTATTGTAAACAGTGCTGCAGTGACATAGGGGTGCATGTATCCTTTTGGACCATGTTTTTCTCTGAATATATGCCCAGGAGTGGGATTGCAGGATCATATGGTAGCTCTATTTTTATTTTTTTAAGGAAGCTTCATGCTGTTCTCCATAGTGGCTGCAACAATTTACATTCCCCTCAACAGTGTAGGAGGGTTCCCTTCTCTACACACCCTCTCCAGCATTTACTGTTTGTGGATTTTTTTTTTTTTTTTTTTTTTTTTTTTGTGGTATGCGGGCCTCCCTTTGTTGTGGCCTCTCCCGTTGCGGGGCACAGGCTCCGGACGCGCAGGCTCAGCGGCCATGGCTCACGGGCCCAGCCGCTCCGCGGCATGTGGGATCCTCCCAGACCGGGGCGCGAACCCGGTTCCCCTGCATCAGCAGGCGGACGCGCAACCACTGCGCCACCAGGGAAGCCCTGTTTGTGGATTTTTTGATGACAGCCATTTTGACTGGTGTGCGGTAATATCTCATTGTAGTTATGATTTGCATTTCTCTAATAATTAATGATGTTGAACATCTTTTCATGTGCCTCTTGGCCATCTGTATGTCTTCTCTGGGGAAAAATTTACAAACAGCTCATGAGGCTTAATATCAAAATGAACAACCCAATCAAAAAATGGGCAGAAGACCTTAATAGAAAAGTTTTAAACTTACTAGTTGAATCTCTTTACTTGTTGTGGTCTGTTTAGGTTTTTCCTTTTTTCTTGAGTCGGTATCATTAGTTTGTTTCTTTCTAGGAATTTTTCTGTTTGATTTAGGTTATCTAATTAATTGGCTTAGAGTTGTTTATAGTATTCTTTATATTTCTGTAAGGTTAGTAGTGATGTCCTTCTTTTATTCCTGAATTAGAAACTTCCTATTTTTTCTTGATCAGCCTAGCTGAGGGATATTCAATTTTATTAATCTTTTCAAAAAAGCCAACTTTTGATTTTGCAGGTTTTCCCTACTATCTGTACTTTGATTATGCCCTATTTCATTTATTTCTGCTCTAAACTTTATTATTTTTTTCCTTCTGTTTGCTTTGGGTTTAGTTATTTTTTTCTTTTCCTTTTTTAGTTACTTAAGGTGGGAGGATAGGTTATTGATTTGAGACCTATCTTCATGTTCTTTTGTTCTTGTATCCCTTCATTACTGCCTTCTTTTGCATTAAATATACATTTCTTAGCATACCATTTTAATTACCTTCCATTTTAATTATACATTTTTTAGTTATTTTCTTAATGGCTGCTCTGGGGATTACATTTGACATATTTTCTTTTAAAAAATCTGGTTCTGATTAATAATAACTCAATTTCTGTAGTATGCAAAAATTTTGATCATATGTAGCTCTGTTTCCTCCCTCTTCCTTTGTGTTATTAGTGTCATAAAAACCACCTCTTTATACATTATAACCATACCAACACCATTTTATCATTATTAATTTATACAGTTGCCATTTAAATCTGAGAGAAAAAAAAAGTTATGAAAAAAATACATTAATATTGTCTTTTTTTTTGTGTGTGTGGTACGCGGGCCTCTCACTGTTGTGGCCTCTCATTGTCTTTTATATTTACCTATGTGGTAACTTTCACCGGTGGTCTTTGTTTCTTCATGGGTATTCAAGTTACTGTATAACATCCTTTCATTTCAGCCAGAAAGATTCCCTTCAGTATTTCTTGTAACGTAGGTCTGCTTGTGATGGGTTCTCTCAGTATTTAGTTATCTGGGAATGTCTTAATTTCTCCTTCAATTTGAAAGATAGTTTTGCTAGATTTGATGTTGTTGACAGTTTTTTTCTTTCACCTCTTTTAATAATATGTCATCCTATTGGCTTCTGGCCTCCATATTTAATCAGCTGTTAATGTTATTGAAGATTGCTTACATTTGATGAGTCATTTTTCTTTTGCTGCTCTTAAGATTCTGTTTGCATTTTTGCTTTTGACAGTTTAACTATTGAGTATCTATGTGGATCTCTGAGTTTATCCTACTTGGAGTTCATTGAGCTTCTTGAACGTGTAGATTAATATTTTCCATCATTTGAGAAGTTTTCAGCCATTATTTCTTCAACTATTCTTTCTACCCTTCTCTCTCCTCTCCTGAAACTCCCATTTTGTATATTTGGTATGCTGTCATGTCTCACAGGTTTCTGAGGCTTTATTTATTTATTTTCAGTTTCTTCTTTTTCTATTCCTCAAATTCGATAATCTCGGTTGACTTATTTTCAGATTTGTTAATTTTTTTCTTCTGCCTGTTCAGTTGTGCTGTTGATCCCTTCCAGTGAATTTTTCATTTATATTATTGTATTTTTGAGCTCTAGAATTTCTCTTTTACTCCTTTTCATAATTTCTGTCTCTCTGTTGATATTGCCTATTTGGTGAGATGTTATTCTTCTATTTTCCTTTAATTCTTAAGGCAAGATTTCCTTTAGTTCTTTGAACATACTTCTAATAGCTCATTTATAACTTTGTGTAGTAAGTTCAACATTGGGCTCTTTCAGGGAGAGTTTCTATTGATTTATGGGCCATTCTTTCCTGTTTCATTGTGTGTCTCCTTTTTTCCCTGTTTGTTTTAATTGCTGAAAACTAGACTTTTAAAATAATATAATGAGGCACTTCTGGAAATCAGTTTGTTTTGTTGCTGCTTGTAGTAGTTATTGTTATCAATGTTTAGTGACTTTATTAACTTTGTAAAGTCTATATTCCTTATGTGTGCAGGTTCTGAAGTCTCTGCTTGGCTAGTTTAGTGGTCAGCTAATGATTGGACAGGCATTTCCTTAAATTCCTTCAACTAGTAACTCTCCCATCCTTTTGCTGCAGATATATGTGAGTTGAGGTGTGCCTTCAGTGCTCTGGCAGTTTACAACTCTGCCTTAGCCTTTACTTCCTACTCGATCAGCCATAGATGAGAGATCAGGGCCTTCTGAGATCTTTCCTGAGAATATGCACAGCCTAGCACATGCACATGGCTTTCTTGATTCCCAGAAATATGTCAGAGTTTTCCAAAGCCCTCTATGGACATCTCTTTCCCCAGATTTTTATTTTATGTTTTTTGGTCAGCTTTTTGTTTGCCCCAACTGGTATCACTACTTCAGGTAGCTGTGATGTTAAACAATTCCTGATTCTTTTGGTAAAACACTCCAGGGATAGGGATTTCCTCACTTAATAATAGCTGAGTTAAGTCAAATAAAGATAAGTTCTGTGAATGGTTCTTTCCCAGGGAGCTACCAGACAATAGTGATTATTCTCTGAGGATGGGGCATTTGGGGGAGCTCCAGACCCATTCTGCCCTCTCCAAGAGCTGGTGGGCCACAGGTTTTCACAGCTACCATGTCTTTAAAAGTGCTTGTTTTCAAGGCTACTGCAGGCCTGGGAAGAGGGAGTTGGATATAGGGAAGTTTAAATGCCACAGAGCTTATTCTTCTAGAGAATCAGCTATTTTTCTTGCAACCCTTTGCTTAATTTCCAGTGTTTTGAAAATGTTAATTTTGACCATATTTGCCACTGCTCTTATTGCTTTTATGAAGCACCATTCTGCAAGTGTTTCTTCTTCCTAGGTGATTTTAATACCAGGACTGCTTTTGAGACACAAATTTCAGACCAGAAAGTTGTTTGGTGAGTACAGAATCAGAAAAATGGAAATGGGTATGCTACAAGGATATTAAGTCTGGTGCTTGTTCCTACTCTGGAGAGATGGATATTTACGTCTCCAGTGGAATTTTGTACCTCATCTGTCTGTGTGCAAGATCCACCACGATGAGATATTTCCCTTAAGCTTTGAGCTCGTGGAAGAGGGGAGGGCTGTTTGCTGCTGATAATAAAGTCAGAGTGGAAGTCTCAGCTTGGAACCCTAATAAAGCCAGCAGAACCTAATTGTGGCAGTGGGGTTTTGGGATTGACTTGTCGATAGTGAGCTGTTGTCTGGGGACCCTTGAAATATGCTTGCTGGTTCTCAGGAACCACAGCATTAGCACTGCCCGAGAGAGAGAGCTTGTTAGAAATGTAGAATCTCAGATCCCACTCCTGACTTACTGAATCAAAATCTGCATTTTAACAAGGTGATTTGTGTTCACATTAAAGTTTGAGAAGTACATACCTATGGAATTTTTACATCTTTCTGTGGTTGTTCTGGGAAGATTCCTGCAATTGGCTAGCCTCTTCTAATTCGTGTTGATATTTATCAACTTAAATCTCAGAAGTGTATTATCTGCTTTCCTAAAATTTTGGAGAATTCCAGTCTCTGTACAGTCTTGTCCTGCTTGTAAAGTTCTTTATAGTGGAGATAAAGAGTTGAACTTGAAGAATATCAGAGAAGGAGACAGTCCATCTGAGCTGGAGTGGTCCAAAAAGGCATTATTTGAGTTAGGCTCTGAGGAAAATAAGAGGAGGAGGTGAGTACATATCAAGTGGATGAAAGAATATGGGCCACCCTACAGAGGTGGGAATTATCATATGCAGATCTCCAAACTGTAAAATTTTGAGGGCATAAATTGTCTTGTTCTTATATATATCCTCAGTGACTGGCATAGAGTAGGTGCACTATAAATTCTCTGTGAACTGAACAGTAGGAGGATTAGCTTAACTGGAGGTGAGGGTTTATATAAAAATTATGGGAATTGATACAGATTTCTTGGGATAAGACTACATGACGGGGACCTTGAAAGCTTGGTAAGGGTTTGTATTTAAATTTGTTGAATAATTTTCAATAAGGCTTGAGGGGATGGGAGGAGGGTTATTTAGGGTTGTTATTAGGAAAATGATTAACGAATTAAATAACCGTGTTCAAACTCCAGAACATGAAGCCCTCCAAAATCTTCTTGTCTCTTTCAGATATGCAGATGTTTGAGAATACACTGTAGAGATCACACATGAAGGAGAAAGAAACTTGGAGAAATATGATAGACATTAGTAGCACCTTCCAATTTTTTATATGTTGTAGGTTCTTAAGCAGGAGAACCGTGTGAAAAAGTGGTGTTTCAAAGTTATTAAGATGCAGTAAAGTGCTAGGTGAATTGGAAGGGGAAGAGAATAGAGTTAGGTAGACCAGGTAGGGGTTTGTTTTCATAATCTAGGAAATGCAGGCAGGTAGACGTGGACCAAGATAATGGCAGGACAGAGGATGTTTGCTTTTGAGAGTTCCTGGTATTATAAAGGAGAGAAATCTCATCAAGCAGTTTGAGTCTTACATTAACAAGAAAGAAGAAAGGATAAAAGAGAGAAACCACCTGAGGCAGTAGTAGTAACAACGAATATTCTTGACCACTCTCATAATCCTCATGGTGAGGATTAAATGAGCTAATTCTTGAAAGTTGCCTAGGAAAATGCCTGGTGCTTGGTAAACACTCAATACCTGTTAGCTATTAGCTATTATTTCCTGGAAGAAAGGACCTACTGGTGCTGTCAAGTGGCACTTCTGGTCCTCAAAATCAGCACCCAACTCAGTGCTTATTTGTAACAGATGCTTAATAAATGTTTGATGAATGGGTGAATGGGAAATAAAATATCTCGCAACGTAGGAATGAAATATATTGATTCTAAATAAAATCACATTTTACTGTTGACATCTGTTCTAAAAATAATCCCCATTGAGGATTGGGGGAAAGTGGTTATTGATCTCTCATCTTTTACTCTCCAGATTAGCTTTATCTCTCTTTCTCTTTCTTTATCCCTTTGTCCACTCCCACCCTAATGGATTCCTATCTGTACATTCATGATTCCTGGAAAACAGCTCTCCCTGTCTGTGTTTTACAGCAGATACCCAGTAAATATTTGCTTTAATTAGTAAACCAGTGCCTTCTAGGCCTATGGCTCACACTTCAAAGCAGGACTATCAGTGAGAAAGATACCCTCTTTTCTTTGCCATATTTAAATCAGCCCTTTTAATTAGTTTGTCCTCTCTGAGTGATCACTAAGATGTTTGGTACAACCAATTTAATTGTGGCTAAACTACTTTATTTCGTGCTGAAATACATTGAACGTTTATGCATGAGCCTGAATCTCTAGAAGTTTCATCATTATTTGACAGAATAATTGAAGCAAGGGGGCAAGGACTGAGTGGTTCATATTTCACTAATATTTCTTCACCCACCACTAAATAAAATATTCCAGAGAACATTTTGCTCCAGAGAGCAAAAGTCAGGAACTTTTTCTACCCCATCACCAGGTGACAGCAAAGTGGAGAGTGGAATTAAAATAGACAGCAAGTTGGAGAGGGAATTAAAATATCTAGCATCTCTTTTCAAGAATCCAAAATTCTTTTCGCTTATCACCGGAGCATCTCTGCGATAGAAAAGAGAAGTTTCCACATATGGTGGCAGCTAACTTTCATACTTAAGGAATCTTATAGGGACTTACAACCATTAAATGTCTTAGTTTCACTTGGAAAACTCTGTAGAAACATGACATCCGGCTCTTCTGATATCTTTGGATCCTTCTATTCCAAGTTGGCTTGCCTTTTGCCATTAAACAGGCCTTTTCTTTAGTGCTTCATAATGATGGGTCTTTTGGAAGAGATTTGCCACAAAGACTGTTGAACAGGGGTAGAGAATCTTTCTATGTCAAGACCACTGACTCACTAAAAAGGTTAATCAGGCACACTTAAGCAAGTGCAATCTAATTTAGGTAGTTGAGAGGGAATGCGAAACCATTAGATACATATACTTCTAGCCCACATCATGGCCAGTTGGTAAAGATGAGGGAGGGAACTTAGGGGAAGAAATAGGATGGATTAGAAGAAGGAAACAAGGAGAGAAAAACATTCACTCAGAGGTAGACAGATGCTCATACAAATAGAGGAGAGAGAGGGCCGAGGTTTGTGAGTTTTGAGATGAGAGTTCCTGAGTGAGGTGCTTGTCATATGCGGTTGCTCAGTTGCACTGGTTTCTGTGCTAATGAGTTGTTTAAGCGTTGCTCATAGCTCCTCCTACAGCAGTTTGCCAGGAGAAAAAAAATTCTTCTTTGGACTGTAGCAACATTAACCCAAGTGATATCTTTCTGAGCGAACAGATAAAATTAAGCTAGGTGCTGGAGGTTTGCCTGCTCCCTTGAAGAGAATGCAACTCACATTGACTGAATCCTTACTCTGTAGCACGTGTTCTTTATAGGTTATCTAATTTAATCCCTCACAAATCCAGCAACAGGCCCTGTTGTGCCCATTCTACAGATGATAAAACAGTCGTTCAGGGATTTGCCGGGTAACATAACTAGGTAGTGGAGAAACACGCCCAATCCGTCTCCTGAGTCCTGCTCTTTCTGTTTCGCCAGCTGCATCCAAGTCTCTTTCTAGAACTTAAAGGAACTTCAGAATACCATCCAAGTTTGCAAATTGGTTGAAATTGCTCCAGGCTTCAGATTGATAATAACGGCTTTATTGAATAGACATGCGTCACTGGGCCGCACACGCCAGCCAGCCGGGCTTCTTATCCATTTAAAGTAGAACAGCTTCCAGTGGGTTGCAGGGAGCATTTTATCTACCCTTCCCTGACAGATGGTTTTCTATTTGGCTTTTGAAATTCCTACAGGAGGCAAGTTCACAGTTTCTCTTAATAGCTTATTGAGGTCATTTGCAGAGTCAGTGTTAGGATCATCAATACCATGGTCCCTTTCCCCTCCCTTTGAGTGCGGCGTACTCTCGAGGGCCTGGCTTTTCTGCTGGCCTAAGAGGGTGCTACAGTTTTTCCTGTGATACATAGAAACTGTGGATTTACAAGGAATACTATGCATAAGGAGTTAGCAAACTTCTGCCCTTGGGCCAGATCTGGGCTGGCTGTTGTAAATAAAGTTTTACTGGAACACAGCCATGCTTATTTGTTTATGTATTGTCACTGACTTGTGCTTTGACGGCGGAGTTTAGGAGCTGTAACAGAGCCCGGATGACCTGCAAAGCCCAAAATATTTATTACTTGCCCCTTACAGAACAAATTTGTGAGTCCTTCTGTAGATAACAGGTCACCTAGAGAATTCTCAAAGGGAAAAGGGAGCATGGCTGTAGCCGAGTGAGGGTGTTCCCTAGGCAGTAGTACTGGGGTCCACTACAGATGTTTTCCATGTGCCTCTAGTTGTGTTTGGGGGAATCTAAAAGGGAGAGGTCTTTTGGTTATATGTTGAAAGGATGCCTCAGAATAGGGGTTGGGAGTTCCTGATAGGAATGTTGCTTGTGCATCAAAATATAGACCTGTGCTTCTCTGTTCTGACTGTGTTCTTGTCCAGGCAAGTCTGGAAATTGTGACTCCTTGAAACCATGCAGGCAGCCAAGTATTCCAGCTGATGTTTTGGGATTTTTTTTTTCTTTGTTTAAAAATAAACTTTGTAGAATCTTTTTTTTTTTTTTTTTTCCCTCACAGCTCTCTAAATATTCTGTTTTGAAACGTTTACTTACCCAGGTTATTTATATGGAAAGGTCTGATAATGTTTCTATGGGCGTCTGTTATTTATTTCTTTTGCTAAATTTTATCTTATATTAGGGGAAGGGCTGAGGTTGGTTACCATGGCAACATTCTCAAAACTGCAACAATCCTATTAGGGATGCAGAAACTATAGTCATTCTGGTGGGAGGGCAGCATGGGTAGTGGGTGGTAGTCTTTTTTTATTTTATTTTTTTAAAGAAAACCTCTTCCACTTCCAACCGTTTTGCATTCATTTATTTTAAGCTTTGCAGTGTAAAGTACTGGAGTAAGAAATGAAAAGGAGAAAGGGCTCCTGTCTCTCTCCATTAAATTTCTGTCATCTTTATCTGCTCCATTTTAGGGATACCCTACTTTCTATCTGATCTTTTATTCATTTGTTTATTTATTCACCAAACTTATATAGAGGCCTACTCTGTGTTAGAGATGAATAAGATTGAATCTCTGTTCTCATTTCTTCTTTCAAATTACAAATTCCTTGAAGTCACTAAGGACTTTAATTCAGTTAAACAAATATTTGTGAGCACTTGCTCTTGTACCAAACATTACGCTGGCAAACAAAAAAGAGGTTTTTGTCAAAGAACATTGCTTTGCTTGGTTGAATGGTACAGGGAAGGGCAAATGGTTAAGTACTGAGATGTTTAAAATAAAATTTGATAAATGCTAACGCAGAAGTATGTAACCCACTTAACTCTCCAGCCTGGAGAGCATAGGGAAGATTTTGAAAGAGAGGTGACACCTGGGCTGAGTTGAAGACAGATAGGCATTTTCCAGTTAAAGCGCCGGGGGTGGGTAGGGCATTCCAAGCACCTCTGGACCAGCAAGAATAGAGTTAGAGTGGTGAGGGAGCCCTTGGCTTTGTGCATAAGATCTTTAAAAACATGCAGATGAGTGGTGGTTGAACAGTCCAAAGACATAGGCAGGATCCACCAAGAGAAGTTTTGTCTTGGATTTTGCATACTGGAAACCACTAAAAAATTCAAGCAGGGGAGCGGCTTGAGTGTTCTGGTTTAAGATATTTCTGTTGGTGGTGTGTGGGATGGGTGGATAATGAAGGGAAAGGAGCAGACTGGGTTGGGAAGGATATGGAGATTTGTAAAAGATGACAAGGTTCACCTTGGGACATGGTGAGTTTCGGATGAGCCCCATCATCTTGGACTGTCTAGTGGGCCGTGGGAAATATGGGCCCAGGAGTGAAAGAAATGTGGATGGGAGCTAGAAATCTGGGTACCATCTGAGAAGGCTTGTGGGGAGGGGAAGCAGCCTCCTGGGATATCATCATAAAACAGCCTTACTTTCTGTTTCCATTCATTCTTCAAACCTGTGTGATGGTGCTGGTATTGCTGGTCACTCTTTTTTTTTTTTTTTTTTTTTTTTTTTTTTTTTTTTTGCGGTACGCGGGCCTCTCACTGTTGTGGCCTCTCCC
>NC_041218.1:16083007-16086531 GCF_002837175.3 Physeter macrocephalus
ACGAACCTGTGTCCCCTGCATCGGCAGGCGGACTCCCAACCACTGCGCCACCAGGGAAGACCTGCTGGTCACTCTTAGGTAATTAAACAAAAACAAACACACCCTCCAAAACTTTCCGTTGTAAAACACCAGACTAACTCAGTAACTAAAACTTCCAGAGGTAGGGAATAATAAACACTCTAGACTAGGTTTAGAATGGAGCCTTCTTCCCTCCCTAGCTGGGGCCTGCCACGGGCCTGCTGCAGTCAGGGAGAGGATGAGCCATCAGCCGCTCCCCTTCCCCACGTGCTCTTTTTTTGTTGTTTTTTTTAAATTTTTAACATCTTTATTGGAGTATAATTGCTTTATAGTGGTGTGTCAGTTTCTGCTTTCTAACAAAGTAATCAGCTATACATATACATATATCCCCCTATCCCCTCCCTCTTGCGTCTCCCTCCCACCCTCCCTATCCCACCCCTCTAGGTGGTCACAAAGCACTGAGCTGATCTCCCTGTGCTATGTGGCTGCTTCCCACTAGCTATCTATTTTACATTTGGTAGTGTATATATGTCCATGCCACTCTCTCACTTCATCCCAGCTTACCCTTCCCCTACTAAGAGGGCAATCTGGGAGTCTGAAACAAGTAATGACAACTTAAAATTGAATATGGAGGAAAAAAGAGCATTTCACTCACATACACAGTCAGTGTTATTACCATTCCTTGATAATTTAAGAATAGTACTGGGAATTATTTTATTAGAAAATGTCCAGATATTTTCCTGAAAGTGTTTTCAAGCTTAGGAAGAGACCACTGAAATTATTTTAGCCTCTGAACCCTATCCTCTGATTTTTTAAAATTTTATTTTATTGAAGTATAGTTGATTTACAATGTTGTGTTAATTTCTGCTGTACAGCAATCAGTTTTATGCATATATATATATATAGTTTTTCATATTCTTTTCCATTATGGTTTATTACAGGATATTGAATCAGTTCCCTGTGCTATACAGTAGGACTTTGTTGTTTATTTTATACACAGTAGTCTGTATCTGCTAATCCCAAACTCCTAATTTATCCCTCCCCTACTCCCTTTCCCATTTGGTAACTATAAGTTTGTTTTCTGTGTCTGTGAGTCTGTTTCTGTTTTGTAAATAAGTTCCTTTGTATCATATTTTAGATTCCACATATAAGTGATATCATTTGGTATTTGTCTTTCTCTGTCTGACTTACTTCACTTAGTAAGATAATCTCTAGGTCCATCCATGTTGCCGCAAATGGCAGTGTTTCATTCTTTGTTATGGCTGAGTAGTATTGTGTATATAGGTACCGCATCTTTATCCATTCCCCTGTTGACGGGCACTTGGGTTGCTTCCATATCTTGGCGATTGTAAATAGTGCTGCTATGAACTTTGGGGTGCGTGTATCTTTTCCAATTAGAGTTTTGTCCGGATATATGTCCAGGAGTGGAATTGCTGGATTGTATGGCAACTCTATGTTTAGTTTTGAAGGAACTTCCATACTGTTTTCCATAGTGACTCCATTGCAGACCTCTCTAAGTTGAAGTTGGGTTGGGAGAGAGGAGGAGGGAGGAAACAGTTAAGTTCCTACGTGACTAGCAAAGAATTGTTTTTCTAGTGTCAGCGCTCTCTGGATCTAGCAGATATTTAAGGTGACTTCTCTTTGGAGTTCTATGGAATTGTTGCAGTCTCCCCTCCCTCATTGCTGAGGATCTCCTATTTGCAGTTCCTGGAGACAGGGCAATGCATCGCTCTCCTGGCTACAGTTCTCTCAACCTTTAGGTTCCTGGTAACACGTCCAGCTAATCTCAGCCAAGGGCTGTAGAGGAACATGTAAGCCAGCCCAGACATGGCTGTCTCTAGGACATGGTCCACACTGTGTTCCACAGGGGACACTCAAGCAACCTTTGCTTCTGCAGACTCTGGAAGTGCAGCCACCTCTCCTGGATCCACCATCAAAGCAGCCAGCAAGCCCATCTCTATTTCTAGGTTTCAGCTGTGAATCAGGCACAAATCTATGTGTCTCCCAAACTGCATGAACTGCTAAGGACAGATGTTTGTCTGCCTCTTTTTTTTTTTTTTTTTTTTTTTTTCTGCGGTACGCGGGCCTCTCACTGCTGTGGCCCCTCCCGTTGCGGAGCACAGGCTCCGGACGCGCAGGCTCAGCGGCCATGGCTCACGGGCCCAGCCGCTCCGCGGCATGTGGGATCCTCCCAGATCGGGGCACGAACCCGTGTCTCCTGCATCGGCAGGCGGACTCTCAACCACTGCGCCACCAGGGAAGCCCCTGTCTGCCTCTTAAAGCTCCTCTTGGCGTGAGATGGAGAGGCAAGCAAGCCTAACCACCACCCTCCTTGGTCGGAGGGATGTGCGCTCTCAACACATCAACAGCTGCCTTGAAAAATCCCTGCCAAGATGTCCAATTCTTGATCCCTTTATACCCTTGATGTGGTAAAGGAGTGATGAGTTTTATAAACAGTTTGTAGCCACCTTCTTTGGTAAATTTTGCAAGTGGTCTAGCTCCTCTTTAAAAATTCATTATCTATTGTTTCTTGATGCTTCAGAAAGAATATTTATTGGAACATCTTGTTACATATGTATAATTTCTCTCCCCTCATTTCTTTTAAACTTTCCCGTCTTGTTGTGGAGAGAATTTTGCTACCTTGAGGCAGGATAGCCTGCTTCCAGGGTGGATTCAGTGGATGACAAGGGTGGAACCAGGCAGTGTTTGTGGGGATTGTGTGCTTAGCTCCCAAGTAGACAGGGTCTTCCTAGATGAGAAGCTGTGCATCAAACAGGAACTCAGTTTACAACGATTGATCTCCCCCAGGCTAACGACTCACCAATTTCTCTTTGTAGCCCAGACCTCTTCCTGAGTTGCAGACCCATATATATGGCAGCTTACTGGGCTTCTCTGATCACAATATTACAAACTTAACTCACATCATTACTCTGAACCGCACTTTCCATCCAGAATACCCATCTATCTTCATGTAATTTCTCTTTAGTCTTAATGAATGGCACCTAGAAAATCCACCTAATTGCTCAAGTCAGAAGCCTGGGAGTCATCTATAAGTTCTTAAGCTCGTATGTGCCGTTGGGGCCCCTTTAGCAATCTAGTGATGTCTATGGACACCTTTCAAAATAATGTTTTTAAGTATAGAGGACCATTATGGAAACCAATGATACGGAAATACAGTTCTATATGGATAATTTGGAATCTGTGAATCATCCCTCCCTTTTCATACCTCTCTCGGTGGTTCATTGTCAGTCACCAGTCTCTACCTGGATAGCAGTCAGACTTATTTCATCTTGTCTAACTTCCCCGCTACTTCCTTAATTCAGGCCTTCATCATCTCTCGCTTGAATTACTGCAATAATTCAAGTAACCAAAATAGAACCCCGCTCTAATCATAACCTAGTTTTTTTTTATTGTTTTTTTTTGTTTGTTTGTTTGTTTTTTGCGGTACGTGGGCCTCTCACTGCTGTGGCCTCTCCCGTTGCGGAGCACAGGCTCCGGACGCGCAG
>NC_041218.1:16086598-16100619 GCF_002837175.3 Physeter macrocephalus
CACAGGCTCCGGACGCGCAGGCTCAGCGGCCATGGCTCACGGGCCCAGCCGCTCCGCGGCATGTGGGATCTTCCCGGACCGGGGCACGAACCCGCGTCCCCTGCATCGGCAGGCGGACTCTCAACCACTGCGCCACCAGGGAAGCCCCATAACCTAGTTTTGACAGCCATCAACATAATACCTCAACTAACTTTCCAGCTCCTGCTTGATGATGATGATGATTGTAGAGGTTCTTTTTTTTAGAGTAAAATGTATAAACATTGAAATGCCTAAATCTTAGATATACAATTTGGATACATGAATCCACAACCCATCCTTCCTGGAGTAAAACTCACCTGTGTGACGACACAGAACATTTCCATTTTCCCAGAAGTTCCTTCTTTCCTTCCCATCCGCTTTCCAGTCAAGCTCTCTGCCCCTCAAAGGCAATCACTGTTTTTATTTTTTAAATTTTAGTTTAGTTTGCCTGTTCTAGAATTTCACAGAAATGGAATCATACAGTATATATTCTTCTGTGCCTGACTTTCACTCAACGTAATGTGTGTGGGATTCATCCACAAAGTTGCCTGTATTAATGGTTCATTCCTTATTATTGCTCAATACTAGTCCATTTTGTAAATAAAGCACAGTTTGCTTGTGAATCTCCTGTTGATGGACATTTTCATTGTTTAGAATTTTTTACTATTGTGAATAAAGCTACTTTGAACATTCTTGAAGTCTTTTTGTGGGCATATGTTTTCGTTTCTCTTGGATAAATACCTCGCAGTGAGATCGAAGGGTAGGTTATGTTGACTTATCTAAAAATCTGCCAGATCTTTCCCAGAAGTACAATTTCACTTCCCACTAGCAAGGTATGAGCATTCTAGTCGTGCCACATCCTCACTAACATTTGTATCATCAGTGTTTAAGTCTGGCCGTTTTGGTGGGTACCTGATGAATGATATCTCAGTGTGGTTTTATTTTGCATTTCCCTGGTGACTAATGATATAAAGCATTAGTTCTCATTCAACATTCACATATTTTCTTTTGTGAATTGTCTGTTGAAGCTTTTTTTTTGCCTATTTTGTTAAAAAATTTTTTATTAGCGAGTTATAGGATTAAAAAATTCTAGATATAAATCTCTTATCAGATATATATTTGGTGAATATTTTCTCCCAATCTGATACGTACCTATTAATTTTCCTAGTGTTATTTTTCTTAAGCAGAACATTTTTATTATTCTTTTATGGTATTGCTTTCTGTTTCCCATCTGAGAAATCTTTACCCTATCCCCTATGAAGATATTCTCCTGTGTTTTCTTCTAAAAGTTTTATATCTTAGCTTTCACATTTTATCTATGAACCATCTTGAATTAATTTTTGTGCATAGTATGAGATGAGGATATCTTTTTCCATATGGATATCTAGCTGTTCCGGCATAATCTGTTGAAAAGACTTCCTTACTTTATTGAATTGCTTTGGTTACTTCGTTAAAAACCAATTGCCTATATAGTTGTGGATCTACTTCTGGACTCTCTAGTCTGTCCTCTCGATCTATTTGTCTATCTTCATGCCAATTTCGCACTCTAGATTAAAGATGTCTTGAAGTCATGTAGTGTAAACTACCAATCTGTTCTTTTCTAAAGATTATGTTACTGTTCTAGATCCTTTGCGTTTCCAATTAGATTTTAGAGTTACGTCAATTTTTATTTGTGAAGCCCTGCTGGGATTATGATTGGGTTGCATTGACTCAACTGGTTAATTTGCATGCATAGTTTATTGGTTAGCTAGGGATTTGGGGGGATTTTATTTGCAGATTTTAGTGTTCATTCCCTTTGTGACTTCCTCACTTCCAACATTTCCCTGTAACTTTCTGGCAGTTCTGCCTTCCCTGAAGTCATCTGACATCCCAGTCAAGCAAGGAAGCTGAGGCTTCCTGCAGTCCCAGCTATGTGTGGATTGGGAATGCTCTCAGGCAAAAATTTGCACACTTGCAAATTTCATCCATTGCAGTTTCCCTTTTAATGGCAATCTCTGCTCCAGTTTTTGCCTGACTTTGGTCACTTTTCAGTGATTTTTAGTAGCTAAAAAAAATTACCTAGATTTTATCATTGTATTTGTGGAACAGTTGTTATAATCAAGGTGCTCTACTACTAGGAAAGACAGAACACCTCCTTCAGCTACCATACAGTGATTTCCTTGCCTCCCCTTTCACCTCCACTAATCCATCTCTCCATGGTCCCAGAGTGATCTTTCAAAAATGTAAATGTGAGCAGGACTTCCCTGGTGGTCCAGTTGTTAAGACTCCACTGCTTCCATTGCAGGGCGCACAGGTTTGATCCCTGGTTGGGGAACTAAGATCCTGCATGCCACTGGGCTCAGCCAAAAAAAAAAAAAGTAAACGTGAGCAAACCATTCCCTAATTTAAAGCCCATCAAAGGCTCCTCATTGCTTTCATTGATCCTCATTGGCTTCCCCTCTTCTTTTCTAGATTTTCCATACTTATCTCATGTGCTCTTTGGTTTTATTGAACCATTAGGCATTCCCTAGACACACCCTTGCCTGGAAAGTCTCCCCTTCTTTGCACATATAATGGTCCCTTTCCGAAATGTCTCTGCCTTCTTCGTAGCCTGGCTACCTCCTAAGGTCCTTCAAAAATCAGCTCAACGCATCAACCCTTATGGAAAACTTCCCCAAACTGTGTTACTCGTGCTTTCTTATTTTCCCATTTTTCTTGCTATATGTTAGTGTCATAGAGCTTATCAATTTGTATTTAATTATTTAATCACTTATTTGTTACCTCAAGTATTGAGGCTGTGAGCTCCTTTAGAGAATAGTCTATGTCTTAGTTACTTTGGATTGTCCATCACCTAGTATTCTTGTTGAAGGAAAGCAAGGAGGATGGATGGACTTTATAGTCAAAATATGGTTGCATTGTAAATGCAAATTGTAAATTGTAGGTACCTGACCATCCTAGATTACTTTCCCTCAGTCCTCTTGCTCATGGCCCTGGATATTTTATTGCCAGTATGAATTTAACAAGATAAAGGTAGAACCACAGAAATGCCTCAGTTATCTAGAGCAAAGCCTTACAGGAGTCTCAGAAAAAGTATCAAGTCAAGATTTATATATATGTGTGTGTGTGTGTGTGTGTGTGTGTGTGTGTATATATAATCCTTTAAAGAGACTAAAGGACATCTATAAGTAGAAAGCAGTGACAAAATAAATAAAGAACCAATGATGCAAAGGTTTCACTTATTGAGATGCTATTTAAAGTTTTGTGGACACAAAGGAAAAGGCTGATTATGATTTCAAAAATTAAGCATCTCTTGAAGCTTTAAACTACATGGCCAGCAATATGGCACAGGGGACACTGACGGAACCTTGACCATAGCTTCTCTTGCTGTTGCCAGACACAGGGAGCCAAAATCCTTGCACGTTTACTTGGACGTGTCAACCAACTTTTCTTTCTTTCTCCCTTTTTCTTGTCTTCCTTTCTCTCTTTTCTCTTTCTCTCCTCCCTCCCCCCCTCACTTCCTCCCTTCCTCTCTTCCTTCTTTCTCCTCTTTCTTTCCTTCTTTCTCTTCTTTCCCTCTTTCTCCTCTTCCTTCCTTCCTTTCTTTCTTTCCCACTTTTTCAAAGGTTTCTTCGTTTTTTTGTTTTTTTTCATTTAATGATTATTTCATTATTTTCCCCTTTCTTCTTCTATTTTTCCCTTCTCCCCTTGGGTTAATCTGTAAAACATTACCTTCCTATGTTCACTCCACTTTCGCTTCAAGCCTCCCGGCAGTACACGTGGCCCCTCGAATGCCTCTCCTTTCTCACAAGGCCCTCTCCTTTTATCATTCCTTAAGGCACTGATAATCCACTTCCTCCGTTAAGTGCACCTGGACTAGTTGATTGTGTGTTTGCAAGTGCGTATGTGGATGTACTTCCTTTCTTTCTTTCTTTCCCACTTTTTCAAAGGTTTCTTCGTTTTTTTGTTTTTTTTCATTTAATGATTATTTCATTATTTTCCCCTTTCTTCTTCTATTTTTCCCTTCTCCCCTTGGGTTAATCTGTAAAACATTACCTTCCTATGTTCACTCCACTTTCGCTTCAAGCCTCCCGGCAGTACACGTGGCCCCTCGAATGCCTCTCCTTTCTCACAAGGCCCTCTCCTTTTATCATTCCTTAAGGCACTGATAATCCACTTCCTCCGTTAAGTGCACCTGGACTAGTTGATTGTGTGTTTGCAAGTGCGTATGTGGATGTACACTTTTTAAAAAACTTTTAATTATAAAAATAATAAATGTACTATTCACATAGGATAGATAATATACTATAAAAATGGAAAGTTTCTCCTTTAAATACACCTGCTCCCAAAACATCTCTTTTCCCAGCCCCAGAGGTTACTTCACTTAACCATTTGCTGTGTTGTGTGCCCTTCCATATTTTTTTCTAAGCATCTATGAATGCACACACATGCTTACGTATAGCAAGATGATGAAAATATTTGCCCACTAGTATGGCAATATAAATAAATACATAATTCATCACTTAAAAATATGTTCTCTTCTATTCTTTAAGTGAACTGAACTATATATAAGTGCCTACCAAGTGATATAAGTTAGAGGGCAAATCATTCATCATATCATTCTGATAATTTCCAAAGCATTTATTGATTTCTAGTTGGTATGGTGCAGTTGTCTCTAGCTAAGTGATAACCCTGTATGAACCATGATTTGAAATAGGAAACACGTTAATCTATTCCACAATTCACTTATTGCATTGATAAATATCAGTCATTGAGCCAAGGGTTTTGTTATAGCCGGAAGGTGGCTGGACACACACCTGAATGCTTGGACATAGGGAGCTGGTGCTTTGGTCCCCAGGGAATCCCCCCTGGAAGCCACCTGCTCCACTGTCCCATCAATGCTAGGTTCCAGGTGCATCTGCACTAGCTCTACTTCCTGGTCCAGTCACCCACCTCTGTGGCCACCACTGGACAGTGTTATTGAGTGATTTGTGGACTTAATTAAGCAGAGGATTTCTCTTTCCCCATTGATATGGAAGTCTTTAAATAGTTTAACAAAGGATGTGGCTGTACCAGTGTATAAAATATGTATATCAACCCTGTATATATTCCACATACCTTAAATTCATTATATGTGTATATGTGTGTATGTGTGTGTACACAAGCATTTATGCATCTACAGACCCCCAAATCAAAGGCACAGTTAAGTAGGCAAGAAATAAGAGTAGCAGAGGTGCCTGGGTGGAAAGTGAGGGAGAAGAGGAAAGACGGCAGGTCTAGAGAAGTGTCAGCATTCACCCTCCTGGAATGAGTGTCTGTCTGCCAAACTTTAAGAAAAATCCTTGAGTGTTATTGTTTCCTCATTATCCTCCCAAGGATGCTTAGCATTTGCATATTTCTGAGCATTAAAGACCACAAACTGCCCTGCTGGATCTTTCACCTGATTTCCCCACTTAGATGAGAAGAACTGACCCTCAGTGGAGCATACATTTAACAGGAGCCAAGGAGTTTGAAAAAAGAAACAAAGAAAAGCAGAGAAAGAAAGAAGGAAGAGAGAAGTGAGTCAGAGGACTTCTGCCTGTGCCTCTGAGTCAGCTTCGTGTGTGAAAAAAAAAAAAAAAAAAGCTGTGTGCGGAGACCTGCCTGGAAAAACTGCTGAATGGAAAGACTAGAGAATAGCTTATAGACTTTGATGGCAGATGAAGAATTTTCATGTCTGTTGGGAAATGTGAGCGGCCACTAATGACGCTCCTGTGACATCACAGAAATCTTGACGCTTGCTCGTCCTTCGCATTCTCTTATTAAGCCCATCCCACCTCCTTTTCATAAAGGACCTCAGCACAAGGGAGTTAGGGAGAGATGTGGAGGGAGCAAGGCAGGTGGAGGTGCTGGTCTACCTGACAGCCACGTTCCCCCACCAATCAGGTGGTCTTCTGGGAGGAGATGCCGTTTGGTAAAGGTGACCTGTGAGCGCTCGCTACTATCAGCAACTCAGACATGTGGGACCGCTGGAAGGAAAAACACCCCTGGATGGGGGGAAGGTTGAGTTCAATTTTTTCTTTCTTTTATTGTGTGTGCGTGGATGGGAGGGGATGATAAACGTGTGTGCTCTGGGCGCATGAACGTGCCGCAGAAGAGCAGATGCAATTTCATTATAGTCATAAGGGTGAACGTTTTAATTTTATTTACAGTAGGGGGAAAAGACCCTCCAGAGTGAAAGATTTGATGTAGTGGAAGTTGCGCTGAAGCTTCTAGTTTCACTCCGTTTTCACAAACATGTAACCTTCTGAGAAAAATCTCCATGTGACTGACCTATTTCAGAGTCGGATTTTTACAAAAGCAGTTTGGAAAATTGGAGTTAAAATTATTCCTCCTTTTAACCAGTGGAAATGTTTTTAAGGTGCTTTTCATGTTGCTCAAACTATGACCGTAAATTCTGTTTGATTCGCTATTGAATCTGTTGGAGAGTTTAAACACAGTCCACGTGCAGGCCTGTATCAAATGCTGCGTGTACTTCGCTATTTTGTTTTCATATAAAGTGGCATTTGTCTTTTTTAAAGTAGTAGTTACTTTCCCCTCTGATGTTAGAAGGTGCGTCAGCGTGTCTCTAAGGGGTAGGTGAGCACGGTTATAACTGCCCTGATTCAAGGCAGCTGGACCAGCCCAGGGCACGGGCCCACCAGGCAACTTACGCACAGACACGTTCTTGTTACTGAATCGCTCTGTAAAGCAAAGCTGATTTTCTAGAACCAAAATTTCAGCTGAATGTCAATGATCCTTTTGCCAGAACCTAGTAGTATTTTAAAACATTGGCCCACATTAGTCACCCAGGAAATATTTTAAGGTACCCAAAAGTCAGTTTAAGTGACTGAAAAAAGTTTGGTAAAGTCTCCATCTCCAGGCTTTGCTTACTCATTTGTAAACCTCAGAGGTATTGCCATGTATAATGTCTGTGCATTTAGATATATGATTTTTCTCACCTTCTAGATGTTTACCCTGTCGTGATAGAAAGAACTTGGATTTAGAGTCAGTCTTGGATTTGAGTCACTTTATTACTTCTGTGGTCTTGAGCAGGTTATAGAGACTCTGTAGGCCTGTTTTCTCACCTAGGAAATGAAGATAATGCCTGCAGGATAGTACTGGAGTGAGGATTAACTCAGATTAATTTTGTAAAACCTCAGCCTCCATTAAGAATTCGGAAAACATCAGTTTCTTCATTTTTCTTGTTCGTTTTTTTAAAAAATTAATTAATTTATTTGTTTTTATTTTTGGCTGCATTGGGTCTTTGTTGCTGCGCGTGGGCTTTCTCTAGTTGCGGTGAGCGGGGGCTACTCTTCGTAGTGGTGCGCGGGCTTCTCATTGCGGTGGCTTCTCTTGTTGCGGAGCACGGGCTCTAGGCGCACGGGCTTCAGTAGTTGTGGCGCACGGGCTTCAGTAGTTGTGGCTCACGGGCTTAGTTGCTCCGTGGCATGTGGGATCTTCCCAGAAACCCGTGTCCCCTGCATTGGCAGGCAAATTCTTAACCACTGTGCCACCAGGGAAGCCCCATTTTTCTTGTTCCTTGATTGTCCTTATTTATTTGTTTGTTTTTCTTTCTGAGCCTTGGGTTTCGCCTTAGTTTAGGTAGAAGGTGACGTTGACGTATCTAAATCTGGATTCTGCCAGCAGAATTTTTCTGAATTGGTCGCTTGTCTTGTCTTGATGAACAGCCACCCATTCACCCAGCTTCCTGATCAATATCTTGTTTCTCAGTTCCTGTATGCTCCCTTGGGTACATGGAGCCCCCATCACACGGGCACCCCTCAGCGTGGCTATTTCAGGGCTCCAACATCTCCAGGGGGTCAGGTCACCTTTGCAGGCTGACTCTCTAAAGCAGTAATCTGTTTCTTTGGCAAAGAGCCTAATAGCATCTTCTCTGCAAGTTAATCATATTTCTTCATTCTGATCTGAGTGGGGATTTTCCCAAATTGTCATGCCTTTGCAGAGTGTTTCCTACCATTATGTACTATAAATGCGGCATCATTTTATGCTCCTACTTATTTTTGCTAATATAAGAGAAATCCCATTATAAATAATTCCAAGGGACTTTGCAGATTATTTTACTGGTTCAAAATAAGAGGATGGTTCCCTAGAATGTGGAGTTTGTAGATGTAAAATGGGGTATAATGTGATTGCCCTGTGGGCCCCATCTGTACAGAATGGCGTGTGCTGAGGGAAAGCAAACAGGGGAGCAGATCTCTGCATCTGGCGATTCTCCCCATCCTGCAGCATTAACTCAGAGCATTTTACCCCATTGTGACACTGACTCACCCTTCCTGTCTCCACCCCCATTGTCTAGTTCCGATGTGCTCTGGCCCCACTAATTCTAGGGTTGCACTGACTTATGCCTCCTTCATCCTAAGGTGGGGAGAAAGCTGGTTTTTACTAATAAAAGTATGAAAACAGAAATGCCACCACTTTCATTGCAAACAGTATATGTTTGTTGAAGTATGAATACAACAACTTGGAATAACTGCCAGCCATGTTTCTAAATATTTGAGGTCTATTTAAGTAAAGAGACATGAATAATTTGAAACTGGCATCCTTTTTTCTTCTTCTTTTTTTTTTGTTTGTATTAGCAATAAATGTTATGAAACCTTAAAAACAAATTCTCATCGTTAGGAGTGGTTGCCTCTGGGGAGTAGGGCCAGGATCCGGTCTGGGGACTTAGGCTGTTCATGATCCGGTCTGGGGACTTAGGCTGTTCATTATAAACCATTCTGCGTGCTTTCTTTTAAAAAATCAGATGTATGTATTACTTTGAATTTTTTTTTTTTTATGCGGTACGCGGGCCTCTCACTGTTGTGGCCTCTCCCGTTGCGGACCACAGGCTCCGGACGCGCAGGCTCAGCGGCCATGGCTCACGGGCCCAGCTGCTCTGTGGCATGTGGGGTCTTCCCGGACCGGGGCACGAACCCGCGTCCCCTGCATCGGCAGGCAGACTCTCAACCACTGCGCCACCAGGGAAGCCCTACTTTGAATTTTTTGATACCTCCCTTAAGTAGGCTTAGTTCAGTTTAAGTAAAATCTGTTGAGTGCCTTGTGCCAGACATTGTGCTGGTCGTCTCAGCTCAGGGATGAATAAGGACTAGCTCTTGCTTGTGAGTTCACAGTCTAATTGGAGAGGCGGAATGGACCAAAGGCATATTTAAATAAAATGATGTTGGCTTAGAGAGAGGTCACCATGGAGTTAAGTATCTTGCTCCCCAGATGTTCTATTCATACTTGTAATTTCTATCTTTATGATGAGTGTATCTCAACAGCATTCTAAAGAACACAATTTTGGTTTTAGTGGAAAAAGAATAGATGAAATTGTATCTAAGCTTGGCCAACATGGAAGGTTCCAGAATGAGTCAAAGAGAGAGGCATAAAACCAGTCATGAGTGTTATCTTGCTGCTTTCTCTCTGGGCATGAGTGCACAACAGTGTACAGTGGGCCTAAATCATAGATCGGAATGAGGCTGTGCACGTACCAGGACATTCTTTATTCCCTGAAGCCCCTATCTGCCAATTCCTATGTCCACAGCCAGGGGTTTTTTCTGACTTCCAATGATTCTGGTGCGCCCAAGAGCAATGTCGTCTTATTATTAGAAGGTGTTTCCCAACTTGAGTTAGAGGCAAGCCAAGCATCTGTCGCAGGCCCTAAGTCCTTCTGGTTTTCCTGACAAAGCTTCCAGACTTATCTGGGGTCTGGTAGACAGATTTGAGTAAGTCTATCAGCTTGTTCAGTAGTTAATGAGGCTTCACTTTCCTCAAAGAGCAAAGCAGCATCACTCTGCATATCGTCAGAGTGTACCAAGTCATTTTGATTTTTAAAATATCATTGAACCATAGCATTAAAATAGCATTGAAGTAAAGATTCATGTTTTGTAATATCTACCTATTCCTCTGTCTTGTTCAAGAGAAAATTTACTTAAATTTGTACAAAGAAATCTTTTTGGTTTAATTTTATGGGTTTGTGATTTCCACAACACCAAAAATATCTGCAATAGGTATGATGCGTATCATATGATATGAATCTTTTTTTCACAAACTAGTAGGTAAATACTTTATTAGACATTTAAGAAAGTGGTTTGTGCAAAAATGAATGGACATGACTTCAAAGATAAACCATAAACTCAGACTGGGAATAAAAGGCAGAATTATACCAAAATAGAAGTTGATGATCATATGGATTCAACTTCTATTTATTTCATTCAACGATTGCCTTAAATAAATGGAGTAGGTAACTGCCTATGTTTTATCAGTTCACTGCAAGACTATATGATGATATTAAATTTTTAAATAAATAAACCTTAAAAATGCCTAAAATATGTTATTAAAACCCATACTTGTTAAAACAAATATTTAATTGTTATCAGCCAGTGAATGGTACTGCTTTTATCTTCACTGACTGATTAGAACAATTCTTTTTTTAAAAATTTATTTTACTGAAGTACAGTTGATTTACAATGTTGGGGTAATTTCTGCTGTACAGCAAAGTGATTCAGTTAAACATATATATATATGTATATACAATCTTTTTCATATTCTTTCCCATTATGGTTTATCACAGGATATTGAATATAGTTCCCTGTGCTATACAGTAGGACCTTGTTGTTTATCCATTCTATAGATAATAGTTTTTGCATCTGCTAATGCCAAACTCCCAGTCCTTTCCTCCCCCACTCCCCCTCTGCCTTGGCAACCACAAGTCTGTAGAATAATTCTTCACAGCTCACTTTAAACCCATTTCTTTGGTTGAGATAACTTTTACTTTAGCTCCAAATTTTAAGGTACATGTGGGGTCAAGACCTTTTCACAGAACTTTGTCCTCAAGTGCCATAGCTGCATTCTACCTGAGCCAGAATTGATCTACCGTGTTTAACGTGCTCTGGCTTCTCCTGCACCTGCTCTTATTTCTCCCTTGAAAGTGGCAGAAGCAGAAAGCGTGATTATTATTGTGTAGTAGGGCTCCATAATCAGCGTGATGAATCCCTATGTATAAATCCTGTCTTTTCTCAGAATCTCCTGACCCACTTTCCATTTTTTGAGAAGACAAAATTGTCTTTCCCTCTTGACTTCTTCAGAAATCTCTTACAGTAACTGGTATTTTCATCTGCTGGCACTGCTAACTATTACAGCGTGCCTCTCAGATAGAATACAGAGTGCCCACATTTCATCTTATAAAAGAAGTATTTTTCTGCAAGAGTTAGCTTCTCTGATGAAACCACCATATGGACCATTTAATAGAAAACTCAAAAGATTTGAGAGCACAATTTAACAGCCATTCTCAATCAAGCTGCAGCAATTTCATTTGTCCCTTTGTGTGAAGGAGGGGCTGGGGGAAGGTTTGGCTTGGGAGGTGGAAGGCGAGAATACAAGGGCTGGTGGGTTTCCCTGGTGGCCCAGTAGTTAAGACTCGCAACTTGCATTGAAGGGGGCACGGGTTAGATCCCTGCTCGGGGAACTAAGATCCCACATGCCCTGTGGCAAAAGAGAAAAAAAAGAATACAAGGGCCGGGCCTGAGGAGGGATGGGAAAAAATTCAGGGCACCTGTGTGCAACAGGGCACAGCAAGATTTAACCAGGGTGGGGAAGAGGGGAGGCAGGCTCGGCACCAAGTCTGGTCGCCTCCCTTTCCCCTGGAACATGGCCTTCGCTTACCTTTTGTTTGAAGCAGCTGGAAAGATATTTTTTTGTTGTTCTGAGTCAGTGCTCAGCTTTTGAAGAAGCTGCTTGGGGAGAGTCATCTATTGTCATCCCCTCTGGGTTTCAGCTCAGTGTGATAAAGTTACTTAAATATGTGTGTTTTTAAATGGTTATGAAAATAAACTACTCATGTTCATGTGACTCCCCTCCGCCCCACTGTTGAGCCCTGCCAAGGGCTGCAGGGAACAGCAACTTTCAATTCTTCTAGCTGTTTCTTCTGGTATTTGTTTACCTCTTCATTTTTTTTTTCTTAACATGCAAGTGACTGAGAGCCACTTGATTATTAAAAATCAGTAATATTCTGCTTATGCCTGTTACAGGAGATTATTAAAAAAATTTTTTTTATACAGCAGGTTCTTATTAGTTATCTATTTTATACACATCAGTGTATACATGTCAATCCCAATCACCCAGTTCATCCCCCCCACACACTTTCCCCCCTTGGTGTCCATACGTTTGTTCTCTACATCTGTCTCTATTTCTGCCTTGCAAACCAGTTCATCTATACCATTTTTCTAGGTTCCACATATATGCATTAATGTACGATATTTGTTTTTTTCTTTCTGACTTACTTCACTCTGTATGACAGTCTCTGGGTCCATCCACGCCTCTACAAATAAACCAATTTTGTTCCTTTTTATGGCTGAGTAATACTCCAATGTATATATGTACCACATCTTCTTTATCCATTCGTCTATCGATGGGCATTTACATTGCTTCCATGTCCTGGCTATTGTAAATAGTGCTGCAATGAACATTGGTGTGCATGTCTCTTTTTGAGTTATGCTTTTCTCTGGGTAATATGCCCAGGAGTGGGATTGCTGGGTCATATGGTAGTTCTATCTTTAGTTTTTTAAGGAACCTCCATACTGTTCTCCATAGTGGCTGTAACAATTTACATTCACACCAACAGTGCAAGAGGGTTCCCTTTTCTCCACACCCTCTCCAGCATTTGTTGTTTGTAGATTTTCTGATGATGCCCATTCTAACTGGTGTGAACGTAGTTTTGATTTGCATTTCTCTAATAATTAGTGATGTTGAACAGCTTTTCATGTGCCTATTGACCATCTGTATGTCTTCTTCGAAGAAATGTCTGTTTAGGTCTTCTGCCCATTTTTGGATTGGGTTGTTTGTTTTTTTAATATTGAGCTGCATGAGCTGTTTGTATATTTTGGAGATTAATCCTTTGTCCATTGATTCATTTGCAAATATTTTCTCCCATTTTGAGATTTGTCTTTTCGTCTTGTTTATAGTTTCCTTTGCTGTGCAAAAGCTTTTAGGTTTCATTAGGTCCCATTTGTTTATTTTTGTTTTTATTTCCATTACTCTAGGAGGTGGGTCAGAAAAGATCTTGCTGTGATTTATGTCAAAGAGTGTTTTTAGGTATTTTATTTTTTTTTGTTGCAGTGGTGAATGGGATTGTTTCCTTAATTTCTCTTTCTGATCTTTTTTTGTTAGTGTATAGGAATGCAAGAAAATTCTATGCATTAATTTTGTATCCTGCAACTTTACCAAACGCATTGATTAGCTCTATGTGGTGGTGTTTTTAGGATTTTTTGGTGGTGTCTTTAGGATTATCTATGTATAGTATCATGTCATCTGCAAACAGTGACAGTTTTACTTCTTCTTTTCCAATTTGTATTCCTTTTGTTTCTTTTTCTTCTTTGATTGCTGTGGCTAGGACTTCCAAAACTATGTTCAATAATAGTGGCAAGAGTGGACATGCTTGTTTTTTTCCTGATCTTAGAGGAAATACTTTCAGTTTTTCACCATTGAGAATGATGCTTGCTGTGGTTTTGTCATATATGGCCTTTATTATGTTGAGGTAGATTCCCACTATGCCCACTTTCTGGAGAGTTTTTATCATAAATGGATGTTGAATTTTCTCAAAAGCTTTTTCTGCATCTATTGAGAAAATCATATGGTTTTTATTCTGCAATTTGTTAATATGCTGTATTGATTGAGTTGCATATATTGAAGAATCTGTGCATCCCTGGGATAAATCCCTCTTGATCATGGTGTATGATCCTCTTAATGTGCTGTTGGATTCTGTTTGCTAGTACTTTGTTGAGAATTTTGCATCAATGTTCATCAGTGATATTGGCCTGTAGTTTTCTTTCTTTGTGACGCCTTTGTCTGGTTTTGGTATCAGGGTGATGGTAGCCTCATAAAATGAATTTGGGAGTGTTCCTTCCTCTGCAATTTTCTGGAAGAGTTTGAGAAAGATGAGTGTTAGCTCTTCTCTAAATGTTTGATAGAATTCACCTGTGAAGGCATCTGGTCCTGGACTTTTGTTT
>NC_041218.1:16100739-16102714 GCF_002837175.3 Physeter macrocephalus
CCTGGTTCAGTCTTGGAAGGTTATACCTTTCGAAGAATTTGTCCATTTCTTCCAGGTTGTCCATTTTATTGGCATAGAGTTGCTTGTAGTAGTCTCATATGATGCTTTGTATTTCTGCGGTGTCCATTGTAACTCCTCCCTTTTCATTTCTAATTTTATTGATTTGAGTCCTCTCCCTCTTTTTCTTGATGAGTCTGGCTAAAGGTTTACCAATTTTCTTTATCTTCTCAAAGAACCAGCCTTTAGTTTTGTTGATCTTTGCTATTGTTTCCTTTGTTTCTATTTCATTTATTTCTGCTCTGATCTTTATGATTTCTTTCCTTCTACTAACTTTGGGTTTTGTTTGTTCTTCTTTCTCTAGTCTCTTTAGGTGTAAGTTTAGATTGTTTATTTGAGATTTTTCTTGTTTCTTGAGGTAGGATTGAACTGCTATAAATTGCCCTCTTAGAACTGCTTTTGCTGCATCCCATAGGTTTTGGGTCATTGTATTTTCACTGTCATTTGTCTCTAGGTATTTTTGATTTCCTCTTTGATTTCTCCAGTGATCTCTTGGTTATTTAGTAACGTATGGTTTAGCCTCCATGTGTTTGAGTTTTTTATATTTTTTTCTCTGTAATTTATTTCTCATCTCACAGCATTGTGGTCAGCAAAGATGCTTGATATGATTTCAATTTTCTTAAATTTACCGAGGCTTGATTTGTGACCCAAGATGTGATCTATCCTCGAGAATATTCTGTATTCCTTTGAGAAGAAAGTGTAATCTGCTGTTTTCAGATGGAATGTCCTATAAATATCAATTAAATCTATCTGGTCTGTTGTGTTATTTAAAGGTTGTGTTTCCTTATTAATTTTCTGTTTGGATGATCTGTCCATTGGTGTAAGTGAGGTGTTAAAGTCCCCCAGTATTATTGTGTCACTGTCGATTTCCTCTTTTATAGCTCTTAGCAGTTGCCTTATGTATTGACGTGCTCCTATGTGGGGTGAGTATATATTTATAATTGTAATATCTTCTTCTTGCATTGATCCCTTGATCATTATGTAGTGTCCTTCCTTGTCTAGATATATATGTTCCTATTAACATTTTCTTAATTGTTTTGGGTTTTTTGTTTGTTTGTTTTTTGTGGTATGCAGGCCTCTCACTGTTGTGACCTCTCCCGTTGTGGAGCACAGGCTCCGATCGCGGAGGCTCAGCGGCCATGGCTCACAGGCCTAGCCGCTCTGCGGCATGTGTGATCTTCCTGGACCGGGGCACGAACCCGTGTCCCCTGCATCGGCAGGCGGACGCTCAACCACTGCGCCACCAGGGAAGCCCTGGGGTTTTTGTTTTTTGTTTTGCGGTACGCGGGCCTCTCACTGCTGTGGCCTCTCCTGTTGCAGAGCACAGGCTCCGGACGCACAGGCTCAGCAGCCATGGCTCACGGGCGCAGCCACTCCGTGGCATGTGGGATCCTCCCGGACCGGGGCACGAACCCGTGTCTCCTGCATCGCCAGGCGGACTCTTAACCACTGCACCACCAGGGAAGCCCCCTGGGTTTGTTTTTATAGGTCCTTTTCTTCTCTGTGTTTCCCACTTAGAGAAGTTCCTTTAGCATTTGCTGTAGAGCTGGATTGGTGGTGCTGAATTCTCTTAGCTTTTGCTTGTCTGTAAAGCTTTTGATTTCTCCATCAAATCTGAATGAGATCCTTGCCAGTTAGAGTAATCTTGGTTGTAGGTTCTTCCCTTTCATCACTTTAAATATATTTTGCCACTCCCTTCTGTCTTGCAGAATTTCTGCTGAGAAATCAGCTGTCAACTTTATGGGAGTTCCCTTTTATGTTATTTGTCGTTTTCCCCTAGTTGGTTTTAATACTTTTTCTTTGTCTTTAATTTTTGTCAGTTTGATTACTGTGTGTCTTGGTGTGTTTCTCCTTGGGTTTATCCTGCCTGGGACTCTCTGCGCTTCCTGGACTTGGGTGGCTCTTTCCTTTCGCATTT
>NC_041218.1:16103095-16129952 GCF_002837175.3 Physeter macrocephalus
CAGTTATTGTATTGTTCATCTGTGTTTGTTTGTTCTTTAATTCTTCTAGGTCTTTGTTAAACATTTCTTGCATCTTCTTGATCTTTGCCTCCATTCCTTTTCCAAGGTCCTGGGTCATCTTCACTATCATTATTCTGAATTCTTTTTCTGGAAAGTTGTATCTCCACTTCATTTAGTTGTTTTTCTGGGGTTTTATCTTATTCCTTCATCTGGTACATAGTCCTCTGCCTTTTCATTTTGTCTATCTTTCTGTAAATGTGGTTTTTGTTCCACAGGCTGCAGGACTGTAGTTCTTGTTGCTTCTGCTGTCTGCCCTCTCTACCTCTTCATTTTTAAATACCATGTTTGTGCTACTGTTACTTGATTTGCCCTTCAGAGACATTATAACAGGTTATAACACTGGCTTCTGTGAATGATAAGGTTTTATACTAACACCCCTGAGTCCCATTTAACATACTTCCTGTTCCTCTCTCTTCCTCATATATTTACATCAAAGTTTTGGGTTAAATTTAGTGATCATATCATTTGTACTGTAATATTATATAACACTTTAAATAATAGCTAACATAATTGGGTACATTTTGGATGCAAGACACTGTTTAAGAGCTTTAGACACATAACTTATCTTTGTAACAACAATATCAAGTACGTAGTGTTATTTTTTTCTTTTATGCAGATGTGGACATTGAGACATAGTTTAAATCACTTTTTCAAAGTCGTGCAGGTAGTAGTTGGTGGAGCCAGATTTCAAATCAAAGGAAATCTGGCTCTAGAGTCTGCTTTTAACCACTACACTCTTTAAATTACTGTGGTTTTGTACATACTGTTCATAGAGGAGCCATATGTATACTATCACTTCTTTTTTTCCTTTCATTTCATTTACTGTCATCTCATTCTTTTCACTATTGTTTTATTTTATTTTTTTTTTTGGAGCTCCTACTACCTGGAAGTTGGGTGTGCTAAATTGATCCTCTAATTCTCTTACCTTTATATTTTCATTATCTTTTGTCGTACATTCTGGGAGATTCCCTGAACTTTATCTTTTAACTCTTCTGTTGACTTTTTCTTCTGTGATATTTTTAAATCCCCAAAACTGTTTATCTGTGGCATGTTCCTTTGTTGATTTTTCAGTTCCTTCGTCCTGATTTTGTGTTTTGGTCCTATCTTTCGTATTAGTGGCTTTGTCAGGAGATCTGTGGCCATCAGTTCACATAGACAGGGAAGCTCTAAGGAACTGATGGGATGTACCTTGAGGGGGACCCAAGCTCTCCAGTTAGCTGGTCTCACTGCTGAGTGATCTGGGATCTGCAGATCTGTTCAGTTGAAGGATCTGCAGTTACATCATCTGGAAACTTTTCCCGTGGGCAGGTCAGATTACCCAGAATAGAATCTTCCAGACTTGTTCCTGGGGACATGTGCCTGCCACAGTTGTTGTGGGATCCAAGCATGGGGCAGGGACAGAGAGATCTCATTATGGGTGTTGACTTTCACTCAGTTCTCCCTTTGCAGGCTCACATTTGCCACTGCACCACCCTCACATCCACGCAAGCCTCCCCACTTGTGCGTCTTGTTCCTGAGCACCCCTCTTTTAATTTCTCTAGAATGAAAATCTCTCATCTCCTGCCCTGATGGGGAAGGCATGGTCTGACGCTGATTGGAGATCAGGAGGGTTCTGTTTGCCTTATAGGACGTCCACGACACTACTTCCAGTCCCTCAGCCTTGCCGAGGACCCACAGTGTGGATTGGCTTCTTTTCTTGGCTTTGCCCTTTGAGAGTTTTAGCTTTACTTATTCTAATAGGTCGGTAATGACTTGTTTATTCAATGTCAGTCTTCTGGAAGACTGTTGACATTTCCTTCTTACTGTTATCACTTCTCCTTTTCTCTATGTCCTTGTGGAATTTTACTTTTTAAATTTAATCCCTCTCCTTACAGTGCATTTTGGGAAGGGAGCAGAGATAAACACCATGCTAACATGGCGTACTTAATGGAAGCCAGATTACATCACCGTTGAAAAAAATTGTTTTCTGGTGTTTGCTTTGTCTTCCTGTTAGGCTGGAAAATCCTGCAGTAATTGTTTTGGAACAATAGGGTGGTTCACTGTTCTTCCTACTGGAGCTTCCTGATGTAGACCTTTCTTCCTTTGCTCTCAGGATTATAAATCCTGAGTGATCCCTTAACTGTTTTCTCTTCCTGTCTTTATCTGTAGATGAAAAGGACAGATTGTCAGGATTCAGGAGCTAGATCTGACATTCAGGGAAACCTGTGTTCATCCAGGCTTTTCTCGGCCTTTTCCTTTCAAGGGTCGTCTTTGAAAACCTTTCTGTATCATACTGAGGTACAAATGCCTGATATTGGCTTAAGGTCTAAGTGTAACTTCTCTTAGGAACAAGGATCAGGCTTTGGGGATGAAACTCCAATAAAGAATTTTCCCTTCTTAGCCAGTTGGAAGGCTGGACTGCTTTGGAGCTTAAGGACCTTTCTGAAAACCTCCATACCACACTCTGCCTGTCCTTAGAGTCATTCCAGGCCTGAGGACTACTTGGCTGAATCATTTAGTCACAGTGTGATTTGCTCCATCATTTCTAGGAAGATCCCCATGTTCACATCTCATTGTAGAAGGCTGGGGTGGAATGGCTGTAAACTTTGGCAAGAGAGTGCTTTCTTCAGGGATGCCCATTGGAAGACTGTGATGGCACAGACAAGGAACATCACCAGTGAAATCGTTTTGAGATTCCTAGTTTTTTCTTTTCCTTTTCTTGGCCGCAGCACGTGGCATGTGGGATCTTAGTTCCCCTACCAGGGATTGAGCCCGTGCCCCCTCCAGTGGAAGCACGGAGTCGTAACCACTGGACCGCCAGGGAAGTCCCAGAGTTTCCCAGTTCTTGGACTTGCCCTGGGCAGTAACCTTGCCAGGAGGTTGAAAGAAGACGCAAGAGGCATGCATATCAAACTTTTAACAGATGCAAAGCTGGAAAGAATGGCCAATGTAATCAGTGACAAAAACCCGTCTCAAAATGATCTAGATATGCTAGAATGCTGGGTTAAAAATAACTAGGTGACGTTACAAAGAGATAAATGTAAAATCTTATTTGGGAGTTAAAAAAATCAATGGTAATGATGGGAGAAAAAAAAATCTACTGGCAGTAGTTCTGGTAGAGAAAAGACATTTAGGTTTTATTTGACTAAAGCTCAAATAAGCTGCTAAATCTGAAGAGGCAACTAAAACCCTGCATTAATGGGACCATAAGGTATTGATTCCGGGAAGTAACACCGTCTTCGATGGTTAGATTCCCCTGAAGCCTCGTGTTTGCTGGTGTGTCTTTTATTAGATAGAGCAAAATAAGAGTTTGCCCGAGAAGGTCAATTAGCAAAGGGCCTGAGGGTCTGGAAGTAGCATCTCAGGAGAAACCATTGATGGAACTGGATGGAAACCATAGACGGAAAACTGTCTTCTACTTATTGGCTGCAAAACTTTAGGCGAGTTACTACCTGTTCCTCAGTGGCTGTGCGTGTGCAGTGGAGAGAGGAGAGCATTTCTATGTGGTGGCAGTAGGCGGTGTGTGGCAGGAAGTGCTGGATGATGAGATGGGAGAGAGAGGAGGTGGGTGGGGAGGAGGTGGTGAGCGTCTTGTATCTCAGGGTAAGGGATCTAAAGTTTATCCTGTGCTGTAGGTAGATGATATGGTCACTCTATTATCTTCCAAACCAGGACATTGAGAGCAAAAGGGGGGCTTGTTAAATATACCAGGATAATAGATCTAAAATGGGACTGTCACTGGCACCCCAGGCAAACCAGGAAGAAAGGCGCTATTGGACAGGAAAACTGCCTTTTGGGTGGTAAATGACCTGCCCTTGGAGGCACTTAAGCAGAGCTTAGATATACTTCTGTTATGGACCAGCTTTGGGTGGACATGAACTAAATGAACTTTAAGAACTTATTAACCAACTGCTACAAGCGATGCATTGCTGCAATCACTGCTGGAGGTGTCTGAAGCAAGTTAACCAGAAACCATCCTGGCCTTTCCCAGGTTCTTTTAGATGTGCATATTTAGCAAAAAGAGTGCAGAAGTTTCCTTCTGCACTGTGAAACTAAAGTGTGAGAGTCTGTTCACTGGGAACAATAATTCTACTGTCCTTCAGGGAGTGGCTTAAAAACACTGATTCCCAGGGTGCTGCCCTGGACATGCGGAGGCTGAACAGGGATGGGGCCCCTTAAGAAACGTGATCTGTTCTAGAGTGACATCACCCACATCTGGATGAGCGGCAAAGCACATTTATTAAGTATTTGCCCGATCTGTGGTACGAGCCCATCAAAGTCAACCTAGGAGCCATCAGTTGACACCTGTAGAGGCTGAAAATAGATGTTTTAATGATACAGAAACACGGAGCAAATGCCAAAGCAGTTAGACAACCTGTCACTTATTTAGGGCTCTGGTTCTCAGGCCCAGACTGCTCTGTCCTTTCTGGTCAGGGGTATCATGGCACGCTTTTATCGTTGTTACAAGAGGCTGACAATTGCTCCGTGGTGGGCGGAGTCCGTACTGGGGACCAGGGGCAGATAGCATGGCATGTTGTGCCAGCAGTTCCCATGGAGAAGAGTGGCTCCTCCTGGGTGGGTAGGTACCTCTGTTTTGGCCTTGAGAAGAAAGTAAACATCCAGGCAGGTCAGGGAGGAACCCTTCTCTCCCTTCCGACTTCTCTCCCACTGACCATTTAATCACCACTGTGCCCAAGAACCCGACAGCGGACCTTGTGACTGGTAGGGGTCCCTTAATCCAGGGGCTCACGTTAGGGAGATGCTAAGTGATCCTCTCTTGGTTTTAATTTTCACGTGTGAAAGTGACTCTTCTTAGGAAGGAAGAAGTCTGCCCTATGAGAATGGGTGACCCTGGACCTAAGAATTCTGTGCTTTCTAATTTTCCAAACAGAAGGATTTTATCTTGGAGGCAAGAAAGAAGTGTGAAAGGGGATTAGAGAAAAAGGTTAAATTTACTGAAGAAAAAACAATTCCCCATGAAAGGCAGATCAAAATTCCTGGACTAATTATAATATAGTTCCTATTTCAGAAGGCTAAAAAAAAAAGTGGTATTTTTTGCTTAAAACTTGAATACACCTCAACAACCACAGACACATAGAAAGTTTTAAGAATCAAGGGTGCATCCCAGGTGATGGCTGAGCCGTTGATGCCGTGAGGACTCATGTTCTTTCCTATATCTCACGATTTAATTCCTCCAAGCCCGACCCGAGCCCATGAAGGAGTGAGGTCATTGAAGGCCTGGGCACCTAAATTAGAGCTAACAGACTTCTCAGCTGTTTCTGTGTCTAAAAACTGAAACAGGAAGCAAAAATCATAAAAGGAATGGAAAGCCAAGAAAGATTTGTGTGTTTCCATTACAGATGTTCCTTAGAATGCCTTCAGATATGGGGGGACCAGGGTTGGGGCCATGCACAGCCGAGACAGTTGTACCTAATGAGATGAGAACTGGGTGCAGCAGCATTTGCCTGCTGTCTGGAAACTATACACAGCTCACCTGCTCTTTAAACTCTTGGCTTCTAAGTCGTATCTTAGAGCTCTCAGCAGGGTCTGACCCTAACAGGTCTGCTTTTGCCAACGCCTCACTCTGTTCTAGGTTGTCTATGTTGGTCTTTTTTTTTTTTTTTTCTTTATTTTCTATGGAGCATCCTTGCTTTCCCGTGATTCAGGGGGGCTTCCTTCATTCTTTTAGTCAGACAGTGTGAAGCTCACATCAAATGTATAAGGAGGCTGAGATTTATGGATAAATACTTTTCAGCAGGTAATACAGGGAAGTCCTGCATCACTGTGCTTGATTGGTTTAATTCTTCCTACCATCTGATTCCTGACAATGTTCTGGACCCTTTCACATCAAGAATCACATGCTAAAAATTACTCATATAGCTTGAAAAAAAGTCTAATTGTAGTTTCAGTAGCAGGTACTCTTTACAGGTACCTTTGTATTAACTCACTGATATCTTAAAGCTGTTCTGAAAAATGGCATTATTGTTCTTCTTATTTTGAACTTGAAGAAATTGAGGCTCATAGAGGATAATAGTCTTGCCCAGGGGTGCAAAGCTCCTAGATGATGAAGCTTGGATTCTTTCTGACTCCAGAACGTGTGTGTGTGTGTGTGTGTGTGTGTGTACCTCTCTGCTTGAAAAAAATCACGGATGATTGATTTGTCTAAGTCTTTAAAGGAAACTGCAGGATATACCCCTAACTTTAGGATATACCCACAATTAACCATAGGAAAAAGCAAGTCCTAGTTCCCTTTTTTCAAATTCTCTCCAGATGAGGAAGGTGTAAGCAAACACCAGCCTGAGCTACATGGTTCAAGCCTTGTGGCCTGGATGAATTACATTCTAGATAACAGAGAGAAGTTATTGAATTACTATTTAGAATCTTTGGAGAATCATGGATAATAAATGGGACAGGAGCTGGAAAGCTGAGATAGGCAGACATTTTCTAGGTTTTAAAAAATGAGAGAACTATAGATTAGAGGGCCTGAGATCATTTCCATAAAACATTCTTGAACAGGTTATGAAAGACAATTTGTACTTGGATAGGAAAGGAGTGATCCTTAAATGCAAATTCTGGCTCTCTGAGAGTGTCTTGCCCGAGTAGCATAATTTCTTTTCAAGAAATTTAAAAGTTGCAAAGCCTTAAATAGAGTAAATACAGCAGGTATGGTATATCTGTGCTTCAGCAAGACATTTGACAGTGTCTGTGTCAGGTACTTTCCACCCAAAGTTTCCTGGACAAGATCAATAAATATGAGCTGCATAAAGGGATGATCAGATAGCATCATCCCCATTTGAATGACTTCTCCAGGGTCCTTACAACCAATACCTCACAGGCATGCAGAGAGATTTCTCCTGTGGACTCTGTGCACTGAGATTTGTTTTTTTTATCATCACTTAGATGTGGATAAAAAGAACATGGAATGCAAAATTTTAAGTGATCTGAAGCTTGGAGGGATAATGAATACCTTGGTTGATGATAAGGTTTCAAAGAGGTCTGAATGGTTGAGACAATGAAGCGAAAGCCTACTGAGATCATTCTTTGTCACCCTCTCAACAATACAAAGTTCCCTGGTTGCCAGGAATTGGACTAGGTGCTGGGATTAGAAAATCATGACCTATGGAAGGGAGAACAAGAAGCAGACGGTATCCTGTAATGGTGTGTTGATGAGGGTAAGCCAGGATGCTGGAGGGGCACAGATGAAATGAACCTCATGAAGGCTTGGGGGTGGGTGGGCGTGGGGAGAATTACTGAACCAAGCAAAGCCTCCTGGAAAAGGTGGTATTTGAACAGTTTTAAAGAATGAGGAGGAGTTGGCTGTGTGATCAATGTTGGGGTGAGGCTGTTCCACATTCAGGGAGCAGCATTAATAATGGTGTAGTGACCAGGAGCAGTGGGGATTGGGTGTGACACAACATGGAAAACCAGTTGACAATGGCCATCGGTGGCGGAGGACGGGAACGGAGAGACATGTTACATATTTCCCTCACTTTTTTGTTCTCTGCTGCTGGATTATAGAATGTGAGAGAGACCTTAGGAATTCTCTAAAGAGGAACAGCTATAACACAAAGGACGTGCTCTCTGATCTTAGAGGCCAGCCTTTTCCAAATTTATTGATCCTGAGAATCACCAAGCACTTGTTAAAAATACCGTCTCACTTGGAGAATCTGATTTCAGTTAGTTTAGGGTGGGACCCAGATATTTGTAAGAAAACCCCAGTTAAGTTTGGGAAATACTGTTATAGGTCACGATGAGCTATTGAAGATTTAATACAGGGAAGAAACATGATCCTGTCAACATTAAAATGGGTTGTTCTTACAGCAGTGTAAGGAGTGATTTGAGAAGGGTAAATACTTTTGATAGTCTAAGCCTGAAATATTGAGTGCCTGGAAAAAGTCATTAATAACAGACAGCTTAGATGGGCTTGCGAGAGACTGAAGTAGAGCTAATTGGATTTGGTTATTATCTGGATGGAGGGGTTGAGAGAAACCACTTTTCTGGCTTGGGCTACTAGGTGGTGCCATTCATTGGGATAGAATAGACAGATGGAGAGATCTGCTTTTTTTCTTTTTTTTTTTGGCCACGTTGGGTCTTAGTTGCAGCACGTGGGATCTTTCATTGCGGTGCCCAGGCTCTTCTCTGCGGCGCACGGGCTTCTCTCTAGTTGTGGCATGCGGGTTTTCTCTTTCTAGCTGTGGTGCGCAGGCTCCAGAGCACATTGTCTCTGTAGTTTGCGGCATGTGGGCTCTCTAGTTGAGGCGCGTGGGCTCTCTAGTTGAGGCCCATGGGCTCAGTAGTTGTGGCTCATGGGCTTAGCTGCCCCGCGGCATGTGGGATCTTAGTTCCCTGACCAGGGATCGAACCCACGTCCCCTGCCCTGGAAGGCAGATTCTTTACCACTGGACCACCAGGGAAGTCCCCAAGAGTTCTGCTTTGATTAAACTGAGTTCAAGTTGCCTGTGAGATATCCAGGTGGAGATACCCAACAGTTAGATATATGAGTCTGGAGTCTAGCAGAGATGTTTGGCTAAATGTAGAGATTTGGTGGTCGACCACGCACTATGGTAGTTAAAATCTTGGATATGACTGAAGTTGCACAGGGATCATGTTTAAAGTCAGAAGAGCAGAGGGTCCAGAGCAGAACTCTGTGAGATATTCAGAAAGCTTGTGAGGTACTCACAAAGGAATCTGAGGAGGAAGACACAGGGGAAGGAGAAGAAGGTGGGAGAGGGTTTCAAGAAGAGGAAGAGCAGCAACACTGAATGCTGCTGAGGCTTCGGATAATAATAATAGCCGACAGTGATTTTTCTAGTGCTTTCTATGAATGGGCACTGCTTTGTTTTTTTTACATGTGTTGCCTCATTTAATCATCATAATAACCGAGTGAGGTAGGTACTGTTATTACCTCAGTGAAATAGGGGGAAACTGAGGCAACAGAGTTAAATAACTTGGTGCAAGCCACGCAGCTGATAAATGCTGGGGCCAAAGTTGAAAATAAGTAAAAGGACTCCAGAATCCTGTTTGTTAACCATCACAGCCACTCGTTAGGGACTGCAAGGGCTAGAAGACTAAAGAGTGTCCACTGAATTTGACAACGGGGCAGTTCTTCATAACCTGGGCTCTGCCATGCTCCTGGAGGAAACCACTGTCAGTGGGTTGAATGCAAAGCAAGGAAATAGAGATAGGAAGGGACACGGCTTCCAGAAAGGAAGCCTAGAGAGCGGTAACCAGAGGGTCAAAGGGGGATTTTGTCTTCAGATGGGAAATTGTGTTTACATGCTGAAGGGAAAGAGTAAGTAGAAAGAAACTGGTTTAAGATTCAGGAGACTGAGGAAATTTTGGTTGAATTAAGACCCCTAAGCTTTCCCAAAGACCCAAAAAAGAAAGAATAAAAGAAAGAAAGAAAAGAAAAATGTAACTATGTTAGCATATGGGTATGTTGATTAGCTTGATTGTGGGGATTATCTCACAATGTATACATTTATCAGAACGTCTAGTTGTACACTTCAACTGTCTACAATTTTCGTTTGTCAGTTATACCTCAATAAAGTTGAAAAAAATATCCCTAAGGAGTCAGAAGATTATGGAATCCAGGGCAGCCTGAAGGGCATTGCCCTGGACAAGAGGAAGGAATGTCATCTCTCTAGCCTGGAGGAATGAGGGATGTGATGTGAGGATGTGAAAGGGAGGTGAGGGATGGTGTCTTTAGAATAGGGTGCAAGGTCTTATTCTGGGGGAAGCTTGCTGGGTGGACCAGCATCAGCCAACCTCAGCAGGCCCGTCAAACAACTTTTCCAAGACACAAGCCTCTTTTTGTCAAGCAAAATAGTTCTCACTTAAAGGAGGCCTTCTGGCTCCTTTTCCCCTCCACTTCTAGAATTTGTGTAGAACCTTCATTTTCAATCACTGGTTGTTTCTGTCATGAGTGGTACTTTTCCATTTAGGAGCATGAAAGAAAACCCTCCTGATCAGATCTGGTGGACTGGAGGGGTGGGAAGGGAGCAATGCCCGTTCCTTTTATCCCTCAGGAGAGGAAGTAGCCAAGGATGGGGATGGAGGGAGGGAGGGAAGCCCTGAAGGACGTGGAGGTGGGGCCACCAGGAGGTAGGCTGGAGCAAAGTCAGCTTGTTTAACAAGCCAAGCAGACAAAGATTAGAGTAACCATGACAACAGGCTCCCATCTGAGGCACTTAGGATTTGGACAGGAGGCAGGGAGGTGGAAGGAGTTGGCTGCGTAAAAGCCCAGAGTTTTGGAAAATGCCATTCGTCCCTTCAGGGCTCTTGGCTGTTACAGAAATCACCATAGTCACCAACAGAGCCTGGAAGGGAAAGGAGAGGCGGGGAGCAGGGGCCTTGGCGGGTGAGGTGGGCCCAGCTGATTCAAAGAAAGGGAGGCACCCCTGAGGACAAGCAGGACTCCTGACTCGAGGTACAGAAGATTGGGCGTGGTCCGCATTCGTTGCCTCTGTGGATGCTCAGAGTCTGTGTGTGTGTGTGTGTGTGTGTGTGTGTGTGTGTATGTGTTGGTGAGTTCACATTAAATGCAGCCTCTTTGCCCAGCCCAGGTCTGCAATTACCTAAGAATTTCTTGGAAGTCTTTTGCCCTTGCTGTGTGTCCAATGACTTCTATAGCTGCTTGAGACTCTCTATCAAGTAGAATGCGGATGTTTTAAAAAATAAGTGAGTGCAGTTGTCCCTTTCTGAGTAAGATCAGAGCATCTGAATGGACAGTGTAAGAAATTGTCATGATTACAAGTGATGCTTTTGGCTTAACTCTCTCCTCAGCACACCCATTGTGATCTCACACAACATAGTACCAGCAGCTCTGCTGGGGAAGGACCTCTCAGACCTCCTCTCAGTCTGGCAAAGTGCTTTGCAGATAGGGCTTTGAGAGTCCATCCCTTCTCCCTTTCTAACAGACTTCTCCCTTCCAGCTCTCCCTACGGAAACACATGCTGGACCCACTCCTGGGATGGGCCGTGGCCCGAGGTGCATAGCGAACCTCAGGGAGATCTGAGCCCCGCGTCTCACTCAGGGGCTCTTAGAATCCTGTTGGTGCCATAGACTTAGTGTCACAGTTGTCATTTCCAAGATTTTGCCATTTTGATTGGGGAGGTGGTGGTAAAGCAGATCCATATCCATTTCCAAATGGAAAAGCAGATCCATATCCATTTCCCTCCAAATAAGCATGTATCGTTCAAGCTGTTGGAAAAGAAGGTTCTTTTGCATAAAGGAAAGTTAAAACAAGAGGTACAGGACTTGAGCTCTTTGTTCCAAGCTGCCATAAATAGCTGTGAAAAGAGAAAATGTAATGAGGACTGATTTCCCCAGGGTGTAGAGGAGATCTGTCCCCAAGCTGGAGAAGAGTATGCACAATTCTCCAGTTTTACTATAAGCCTAAAACTCCCTTTTTTTTTTTTAAAAAAAAAAACTGACTTCTGCCGGGTGGATATAATCATCTTGTTCTTCTCAGCTACATGATAACTCATGAATATGTATATCTGTCCAGCAGTGATGCAAAGGGTTCCCAGAGCCCTGGGAAATCAGGCTCTATATTGAGATCTCATTGGTTTAGAGATTTCCTGAACCAGTGACTTCAGTCTGGCTTCATGTTGTCAGTACCAACCAAAGGGAATAAAACCACGTGCAGTGGGAGGTAACTGGCTAAGTACCCCAAGTCGAGGGAAAACAAGGAAGACCCAGATAAAAAATGAGGTCAGGCGATTTTTGTGTGGGAATCGCATTAGGAATTCAGGAGGATTTGGGGAGGGAATGGAGAAATGGTTCTACAATTGAATATGAAACACATTGATCCACTCACATGGTCACCCCTTGCAAATAAACTATCTCATCATATAGGCATACATGCACATACAACCCCCCGCACATCTGCACACAGAAACGCCCACATGTCAATCCAGATACAAATAGGAAATTCAGTTTTACTCATTTCATTTACTAGTTCATTAATTCATCTCACAAGCATTTATTGAACATTTACTATGGCTGGATACTGTTCTAGACCAAGAAGAACACAAAAGTGGATAAGACATTGTTTCTGCCCTCAAGGAGTTTATAGTTAGTAGGTGAGAAAGATATGTGAACATGCATTGCATTACAGGATGGTGGATGCTGTCATATGGATGGATAGTTGTACAAGTGATAGGAGGGCTGACCAGCTCTCTCCAGGGTGAGAGGACAGGGGATTAAGGAAGATGGGTTGGACTGCTCGGGCTGCCATAACAAAATATCACAGACTGGCTGGCTTAAACAACAGAAATTTATTTTCTCACAGTTCTAGAGGTTGGAAAGCCCAAGACTAAGCTTCCAGTAGGGTTTAGTTTCTGATCAGAGCTCTCTTCCTGGCTTGCAGACAGCTACCTTCCTGCAGTGTCCTCACGTGGCCTTTTTTCAATGTGTGCCCATGGAGCGAGGGAGAGGGGAAGGAAGAGAGGAGAGAGAGAGATTCCCAGTGTCTCTTCTTATAAGGGACACTCATTTTATGGGATCACAGCCCCACTCTTATGACCTTATCTAACCTCAATTACTTTCTTAAAGGCCTCATCTCCAAATACATGCACAGTAGGGCCTCGACATATGAATTGGGGCGGGGTGGGGGACACAAACATTCAGTCCATAATAGAAGGCTTCATGGAGCAGATAACAATTGAAATATATCTTTTTCTGCCATCCTGAAACGTAATGACTTTTTGCAGTGATTGCAGTCACAGGAGAAGGTAGATGCATTCCTTCCTCCTGAAAAGAATAGACAGGAAGGGATGGAGGAGCTTCCTGCCTTTGGGAGACTACAAATAATTTAGGATAGCTAGAAGGTGGGAGGGAAATGTGAGAAGGGACATATCAGAGGGCTTAGGTTTACTTTGTTGTTGATGTGAAGCCACTGGTTAATCTTACGGCAGGAGCAATGTGTCTAGTCTCACCGGCAGCAGGAAGACCCAGCAGGTGTGACATTGTCCTAAACTAGCCTGGTAGCCGCAGAGAGGGAGGGAGGGTTGGCTGGGTTTAGTGTCTGGATGTAAGGAATGAAGAAGAGAGCAGTATTAAGCTGATTTCCAGGTCCTGGCTTGAATGATTTGCTCTCCTAGGAAGTACAGGTCGGGGGACAGATAACTGGTACCATTTTAGACATGTTGAATGCAAGCTGTTCACCTCTAGCTGGTCAGGAGGGAGGTCTCAGACCAAGATGAAAAGTTGGGTCTCCTCATTACAGGGGAGTCACGAGAGCACGACACTGGGTGACTTCTAGGGAAACCATGGGGGAAGAGAGGAGGACTGAGCACAGATTCCTAAGAGTTAAGGAAGGAAGAAGAGAAGCCTGGGAAGGAGAAGGGATCAAAAAATCAGGAGTGACTCATGTCGGGGAGTCAAAGGAGGAAATTGTGGTCAAGAGGAGGATGCGGTTACCCGTGTTGGTAGCTGCAGATGGTACTGAGGGGTCGATAGAGTCTCGCCCTTGGGACGAAACTGGTGGCTTTGGTGAGAGGTTTCCTGGGAGTGGGGAGGGGGGAGCCTGGGGCCCTCAGGTGGATGAAGGCGTGAATGCAACGGTAAATGGAGCAGAAGAGAGCGTGAGTACCCAGGAAAGGGAGTTCGGAAGACTCAAAGGGCAGCTCTCTTTTCTTTGCTTTTGAGATCCTGGAGCATGTTTATTGATAAACTCCAGAGAAGCAACAAATACAAAAGGGAAGTATATAAAACAAAAAGCTAAACAAACAGGTTATATATGCAGAAACACATCCAAAATATAGGGGGCCCACATGGTTGAGAGGGAAAGAAGGTAGGTAGATGGATCTGACTGAGAGGTGGGGAAAACTGAAGGCGTAGGTTTTGGGAAAGGGAAGGGAGAGGAGGGGAGAGGGGAGGGGAGGGGAGGGGAGGGGAAAGATGTCAAGGGGCTAGTCTTATGAACACTATGTTAATCAACTCTTAAATCTACTCAATGGAGTTTCTGAGGGAAGTTCATTTTAGAATTGGAATTTAAATCGAAAAAAAAACTCCGCAAGTCTGAATACCTAGCCTTTCAGATCTTAGAGATGGATGAAGTTAAATAGCTCTTTTAAGAACAGCACTGCATGGAAAATAACTAGGTTTACCCAGCTAAGTTTAGCATATAAAGCTCTTTACTGAATGGCTTCTTTGTCAACCTCAGGCTGGAGGAGTTCAATTCCTTTTTATTTGGAATTCCTTAATTGGATTTTGTTTGCCGATCTTACTTTCTCACATTGTAAGATTTTAATAAATCATTATAATCATTCCCTTATGTCTTGCAAAAATAACCTTTCTGACTGTTCCCGAATGATTTTTTTCCCCCTGTGCTTGCATCATGGGATTATTAGTGTAGCTTACAAATGAATCAGAAAAGGGCTGTGCAGCCAAGGGTGTATTTCCGTCTTTTCCTAGGCGTGAACTCAGGCCATGATAACCGGGAGCCCTGAGGTTGTGCAGGGAGGGCACAGCAGGTCTTGGCATATTATCTCCTGTCTGGATTATTGATGAGATGCTCTGCTTGGAAACAGGGGAGAGATCTCCTATCTGCTTGGTTATTAAAGCCTCTGCAGGAAACAGGTTTATTGGTGATATGTATGTATACTGGTGGCTCTATTGCTTTCTCAGCTCTGATTCTTTGTCACTGATTGTTGGCAATTGACTGAGTCAAGGAAGAACTTATTTTGTTTGACTGATGTGCTTGGTGAAATGGCCAGCTCAAAATATACCTCTCCTAAGAACCTTCCATGATTGACCTCCTTTTGCAAGATTCAGGGGCTCTCTCAGTCACCCATTTAGGAACCGGACCATGGACCCAAGCCTTTTCCTTCAGATTTCTAGTGTTTTCCAGTTTGCTGCTTTGCTCATAAACCCCAACACTTGGAGTTTATACAGTCCGCTTCTGCGATCCTGAAACGTTATGACTTTTTGCAGTGATTGCAGTTGGTTGTGTGTCTGGAAAGTTTCTCTCCACCTTCCTTTTTGCCTACTATTCTCCAGGAAGTATGTGAAGGGGCACAGGAGAGGGTGACCTTCCCCAGGGCCTGACAACTTTCACAGCCTCATTCTTGTTGGTGGAGCTTTGGGGAAGCTGGGGTTTCTTTGGGCAATGGCCAGTTATAGGACTTTTCAGACTATACTTGTTTATTTGGCAATTCAATGCCCTCCAAAAATCAGGAGCAGTCCGATTGATTTGTTTCCAGTTTGTTCCATGTGTGAGTAACCAAGACGAAGATCTCGATCTAGACATAGAAGTAATATTTAAGCCTGAAAAACTTCGTTCACTTGCTTTTGTTCTCTGTCCCTCCTTATCCCCATCTCTCTCAAAGGCAGGCATCATGAGACCAGATGAAAAAAATAGGCTGGGATAGGAAGGCAACAGCCTTGATCGAATCTTTGCCCTGGACTGGATCCCTCGTTTGGCTGTGAATCCTTACTAGGAAGTGTGGTGAGAGGCCTTCCATCCTTATCATTTTTCCATTTATGTTTCTATTTTGAATAGGTTTTTGCTACTTGAGACAAAAGGATTCTTGCTTAATGCCTCATGACCCTGCAGACCTTAGTTTATTCTTGTTCTTTCTATATGCAGCGTCTGCCCTGCCCCTCATGCATGGTCTGGCCAGGTACCGATTACACATTGGTTTACTCATGTGAGTGGATGTATATAAAAGCCTGGAACCAGAAATGCCCTTGAGAGCAAAATACAGAACCTAAGTGCCTAAAACATAAAGAGAAAAAGATGACATGGGAGGAAGAAGGCAAATGTGTTAAGGCACGTGTTGTTTGAGCATTTCTGCTGCCTCTGTCCAACAAGCCTCCAAGTGCCCGCACGTGTGATGTTTTAAATTCTGCCCCCGGTGGGGAGAGGCATCGCCTGCCCGGCCCTCCGCTATTGGCTGAAGCTACCCTCGGGGCTGTGGCTGCCTGTGCGAAGCCAGCTCTCCCAGGGACCCGGGGGAAGCTTCTGCTTCCCTCTGCTGTTTCCGCCTCTGCCTTCTTTGCTCAAAAGTTGGCAAATGCTGGTCGTGTCGTGAGTCTATTTATAGTAGGCACACGTCTGACCACCTTGTTCTTTTCTCAGCATCAGCTTGACATGCTATCAATTATCCAGGAGGTGAATGACAACACTAGGGAAGTTATTTGAGGCAGGTGCCCTGAGGTGAGAGAGAGAGAGAGGGGGCGGAGGTCACACGGGGACAGCTCCAGATGAAAAGGGTAAAATAGACATTTATTGCTGCGTCGAAGGCAGAGGATGATTCCAGACGGCTGGAGGGGCAGATATGGAGCTGGTTGGCCGGCAGACTCCTGCCCTTTTAACCTGTGTCTGCTTACGTATGAGAAGCCCGTTCGGAAAATGCAAGTTGCAGCATGTGAAGACGGTGAGGAGGAGAGGAGGTCATTTTTGTTATACTCTGAAAGCCAAGGGATGAGTGGAGATGAGGCCCAGTTAGGGAGCTCCTGGGAGACGGAGTGGGGGAGGCTGGGGCTGGACTCCCTCCGTCCCTCCACCTGGAGAACTTCTGGTGGGAGTGAAGCAGCAGCCGGAGGACAGAAACGGGAGTGCCCAGGGTGACCCGTGTGTTCTCTGTACCAGCAAGGATGCTGTCCTTTGCCTCCTCCTCCCCCTCCCCTCCCCTCCCCTCCCCTCCCCTCCCCTCCCCTCCCCTCCCCTCCCCTCCCGCTCCCCCTCCCCTCCCCTTTCTCCTTTAAAAAAAATACTGTAACAGAAACATCGAGTATCCCACTTCAGTGCAACGGGCTGCCCTGGTGTCATTTTCTCATTTATCTGCCACCCATTTGGGGCTGCTCTGTGGGAGCTGGTGGGATTTGCTGCCAGATCTGCTGTACTGTAACGGCGCTGATGTCACTGTTATTTTAGCCCCAGAAACGGAATAGCTTGTGAAGGCGGTGGGAGAAGGACTTCTGCCTTTCTATAGTCTCGTGGTACCGCCTTCCAGTCCCCGCGTCCTCTGTCCACCTCAGACTGTGAATCTGAGGGAAAGAGGGAGCTTGAGTCAAAGAGAACGGAAAGTGAATTCACTAAACGTTCTAAGCACCTTGCCTTTGGTGTGAACTGGCTCAGACCTTACACCCATTCTTCCCTAAGTTTTCTCCACTCTCTTTCTCCTGCTTCCCCTCCATTCCTTTTGGCAACGAGGGACTAAACTGTCCCCTGGCTGCGTGTGGGTGCAGACTCCTTGGGGATAGGGCGGCTGGGTCCTGAAAGGCCTGGAATTCTTCCTAAGTGCATGTGGCGGGCGCTCCAGCAGTTGCTGGCAGGCTCTCCCAGGGATCCAGGCTCCAAGCCTAATACCATCTGCCCAGCTAATCCACTTCCTGGGCCAGTGTCTAGCGCCAGAGAACGTCTGGGCTGGGGATCAGTTTGCAGCCTTTGTTATCTTTTGGCAGAGCCAGTCTACCTTTTCCTTTCTCCTCTTCTCAGTAGTCAGACCACTCACGTTTAACTTGGTGTATTATTTAGGGACTCATGGAGAGGGGTTGAGATGATTACTCTGAGACAGAGCTCCAAGCTTCCAGGCGGATAATGTGTGTGTGTGTGTGTGTGTGTGTGTGTGTGTGTGTGTGTGTGTGCGCGCGCGCGCGCGTGCATGCCTAAGTACACACATGTGAGATAGCTCCTGGCCTTCTTGGAATGATGAGTCCCGGGTGGATGGATCTCTTCTGTAGAAGCTGCAGAAACCAAAACAGGTGCCCAGTGCCAGGGTCAGAGTCCTCAGATGGCTGGTGAGTAAAGAGGAACTTCCCGCTTTTTGTAGCAGAAAAGTGTAGTTGATAAATGTTAGACCTTCCCGTTTCCTCTTTACAGACTGAAATTTATGAACGAGGACCCCCCCCCATTTACACCTTTGTGGCGATTGTGAGATCTGGTTTTTCTTTTCTTTTTGTGTAGATTATATTATTCTTGAGTGATGGCAATTCACCACCCACGGTTTTTTATAATTTGCCCACCTCTTCCTCTTTGTATTCTCCCAGCTTCCATTATTCAGGGAGAAATCTCTTTGGAACAGGTTAGGGGAGGTTTCTTATGGGGATAGGTTTTGGAAGTAGCCAGATTTTTAGTCCAAAGTTTATTGTGGCAGGGCTTATGATTTTGAAACATAGTGATAGATTGTATGTGGTTACATATTTAAATCCATATGTCATATGTACATAATATTAAATGATTGGCTAGTGCCTAGACATAGTCAATAAACTGAAAGATGTTGCTTTAATTTATCCTTTTGTTATTATCATGTTATTATTGTCTGTTTTCTTAACTTGCTCTTTAAGAGTCCATATAGGATTCAGTGTTGCTCATGGAGACTGGCAAAATGATACTAAATTGTTCTTATGCTTGTTTTTTTGTTCCAAGATTTACTTCATGGGTTGGAAAGCTACAGCCCACAGGTCAATCTGGCCTGGTTTGTAAATAAAGTTTTATTGAAATATGGACATGCTCATATATGTAAAAATATATTGCCTATGGTTGTTTTCGTGGGACAAGCTCAGAGTTAAGTAGTTGTGACAGAGACTCTATGACCTGCAAAGCCTAAAATGCTTAGTATTTGACCCTCAACAGACATAGGTTGCCATGCTCTGGTTTGATTTCCTCTTTTCCTTTACATACTTTCAAAAGGTCTACAGTGATACTAAATACTTAGGGAATCTTTGATGAAAGGCTGATCATTACTGGTGCTCAGGGAGCTTCTAAACCAATCAGACAAGGAAGAGAGAGACACCTGAAACATGTGGAACACATATGATAAAAAAATATATGAAAAGATGCCCAGCAAATATTTACAGCTCCCCCCACCCCCGACCCCAAGTGCAAAGGAAGCCTGTCAGGTGCAGTGAGAGACACTCAGGAAGATGGAATATGGTCCTATTCTCAGAGAGTTAACTGTCCAGTAGGAGAAATCTGCTAAAATAACTAAGCTGTCTGACAGGTTCTCATAGTGGCTGTAGAAAAATACACGCTGTTTTGGTATTCAAAGGAGGCAAAATGATTTTTCTAGCCCAATCGAGTAGGTAGGAACTTTGGAATGGAAATTAAGAAATGATGGCGTTGCCTCCTCCCTGTAATAGGGAAGGAGACCTTTATCTGCAGCCTCCAGTTCTTCACCAAAGTAGTCCTTTGCTTCTGTTGTCGAGGGAGGTTTGTTTTTTCCAAAGAAAGCAAGGAAGAAACTTAGCCTGTTAATTGGCATGAGATTCACAGTTATCATAGACTCAGAAATGCCCCGTTTTGGACCTTTGGAACAAAAATATGAATTAAAACCAAAGTGAGTCTGGAACTAGGACTGACCTTTAGAGATCACCTACTAATATCCCACTCATTTTACAGCTGAAGAAACTGGGGCCAAGAGATCTAGTTAGTTGTATAAAATTGTCTCTGGAAACTAGGATTTCTGACTACCTGGTCTTTCCTAAATTTTACTAGTTTTTTTTTTCTCAAATTTTAAGAAATGGCGAACATGTTGGAAATATCAGCATGAAGTCTTTCATTGTCTTAAAGACCTTCATTAACATGCCCATCCTTTCCTTGGTCCTCCAGAATCCCCAAGGTCACAGATGAGGGAATGAAATATTAACAACCCAGTGAGAACTTACCTTCCCCTGGCTGCCCTGCGGGACTGCTCCTCGGGGCAGACCTTCCTGGGCTGGGCTGGCTGGGCGCTTTGCTTTGCTGGAGTGACCTCCGTATTTCTACAGCTGCTGATTAGTGCCTGGAATACCAACGTTAGGAGCGGGGGAGGGAGCGGATAGGTGAGAAAATGACCCACAGGTATCGGGGCAGGGAATTGAACTAACATTTTTTTTTTTTTTTTTTGCGTTACGCGGGCCTCTCACTGCTGTGGCCCCTCCCGTCGTGGAGCACAGGCTCCGGACGCGCAGGCCCAGCGGCCACGGCCCACGGGCCCAGCCGCTCCACGGCACGCGGGATCCTCCCGGACCGGGGCACGAACCCGCGCCCCGTGCATCGGCAGGCGGACTCCCAACCACTTCCCAACCAGGGAAGCCCTGAACTTCCATTTAACTGTCCATGAGTAGTCGTCTGTTCTTCATTCAACGTTTATTAAGCACCTGCTATGTTCCAGGCACATGGGATGCGACAGAGATTTAAACAGACAAGGAGCCTCCCCTTGTGGGTCTCACATCTCAGTGTGCTTCACCAGCGGAGAGGGTGTTTGCTTCCTGGGGGAGCAACCTGGAGTGCGGACAGGTGGGAGCACTGGACCTGGAGCGGGAAGCCGGGGTCTGAGCTCCGGCACCGCCTTTGCACCAGCTCTGCACCTCTTGTGCACCTCTTTCCTTCCATTTCCTTTCCCTGCAGCCGAAACCCTGTCTTCTTAATACCTTCCCCCTGGTTCCTCTAGGACTAGGGTCCCCTCTCTTAGCCTCTCTGAGGCTTGCCTTCTTTCCTGCCTTTCCTGATTCTGCTGGATCTTAGGTTCCACTGTCACGATCTCCTGTCCTGTCGCCTCTTGCTAGGACTCCCTGAAGCCAGTGCTGTGTCCTGGTGCTGGCCTCTGCTCTCCCGTGACACTGTGCTCTGCTCCACGGCTTTGCAGCTCCTACCCGACCCCACTGAGCGTGTCCAGCTCTGGATCGTGGGTCCCACCCGAGGGCCCATTTGCTGCAGGGAACAGCCCCACCCCAGCTGTGTCTGGAGTCAGAACTTTCCACTTCTTTGATGATTTAACAGTGTTTCATGGGCGCTGTTCTAGGCGGAGATAAAATGAAGACCAAGTTCCTCTTCTCATAGCTCTTATATTTGCAGATGTGGAATCAGGGTTGGATTTTGGCTAACCTCAGAGATCCTGATTCTTCATATGCAAAATGATGAGTGTGGAGTTGATGAACTTTAACATCCCTTTAAGCTCAAATATCCAGTCTATAATTTCTCCTTTTCAGTCTCTTTTCCCCTCTCCCTCTCACAGCCTCTGCCTACAGCTGATTGATTATTATTATTCAGCTAAAGTTGTAAAAACCACCAGGATTTTTTAAGCAACCAAAAAGAAGTTGAGAGAGGAGGAGAGAGAAATAAGAATTCTTTAGACCCCGGATAAGATGGGCCGGGTGGGAAGTTTGATGCCTTTGCTGCCTGAGGGCTGGAATTCAGCAGTAGTTTGAGGGGATACCCTGCTTGGGGAAAGTTAACAGTGTCTACAGAAATGATAGCAGATGTCTTAGCTGAGGAAAGGGGAGAGGGAGGGCAGAGAGCACCAGGGTCCTGCCCTTATTTTAGTGCTCTGCTCTTCTGTGTTTTGCAAATTGAGGAACAAAGAATAGGTGTTTTGTGATTTGAACATGGAAAGACAGAAGACAGAGGAGCTGTTTTTGTTTTAACTTACATGAAGTTGGGAATCTTGTTTTACAAGTTTATTGATAATAGAATGCTAGAGTCAGAAAAGATGATTCCATTCCTAAATATTTGATGATCACGCTGTGGATATGGCAACCATACGTCCCAGTTACAAATAGTGTATTCTGTTGTCTCCATGAATAATCCTGTAGTCATAACCTGCGTGTCAATGTTTGGTTCTGAAGATATAATCGTGGGTTGCTGTTATTGTCTACAAGGCATGACACTAAGTTATCTTGTCATCCAACTCAGTTTTTTTTCTTTAGCTCTTTGCCAGTTTTATGGGAAGAAACCAGTAACTTGTAAATCATAAAAGGTTAATAATCGCAGTCATAATTTCCTTTCATTATCAGGTGTCTTTAAGACACCCTCTCTCAGTTTTTATTAAGATTTTTCTAAAGGTTTTTAAAGAACTGGATCATGATTTGTATGATGGGATTAGATTGGGAATGGTGGGTTTAAAATGAATTTCTAATACTATAAAAAGAGTAAACGTACTATCAGACTTTGTGGGAACAAAACATTCCAAAATCATTCCGTATATAATGCTGTTTTCATTGTATTTTCTTCTGATCCCTCTAAGAACTTCCAAATATAAATGCATCTATGGTTGGAATGAACAAAAGGAGTTACAAAACTGAAATACAGAATATGATTTAAAGATGTAAATGTAACCATTATCATATACTCTTCATACATATGTTTATAGGAAAAAAGACTTGAAGGAAGTACACAAAATTGTCATTTATTCATCCCACAACTATTTACTGAGTGTCTACTTTGTGCCAAGTATTTTTTGGCACAGAAACAGACCATGAAACAGACAATAGTTCTGTCTCATAGACCTCTTACATTCTATCGATAGTATTGTTTCTTGGGAGAGAGGAAGCCATGAGAAATTTTTATTTTCTTTTGTATATTTTTCTGTGTTTTCAGTGTTTTTTCAAGACCTTATATCCTTGTCTGTAAAATGGGTTTGCATTTGTTAAGATAGACTCCTTAGAGTATGTTGCCTTAACAGATAAACCCTGGAATCTAATTGGTTTAGCACAACAAAAGAGTAAGTTTTCCTCACACAAAGTCTGAGTCAAGTTGTAGGGGGAGGGAGGCAGGGGTGGAATGCCATCTTCTCTCTGAGGACTCGGGATCCAGGTTACCTTCTTCTTGTGATGCTGCCATTCCATCTCAGCATGTGATCTTTAATGTCTGCGCAGCAAAGGCAAAGAAGGCCAGGTGTTGGCACCCAGCCTTTAACCGCCTCGACATCGAAGTTACACGTTAGATGCACTTCTGCTCACATGCCATTGTGCTGATCTAGGCATATAGCCTCACTCAAGTACAGGGGCTGGAAGTAGAGTTTTTGAATACCGAGGAAGAAAAGGGGACCCAGGAATGGGTGAACGCTAGCAGTTTTTATGACAGAGGCTAATAATAGTAACTCCAACAAATGCTGATAGAGTCCAAGCTCTCACCAGCCTGTGATAAAAAAAAAAAAATGAGATCAAGCTCAGATTTTAATCTTAAATTATTAAGACAAGGAACCTCACTAGCCAAATGGCTAGAAATAAATTTCCTTCAGAATATCTCTCGGTGATTTTGAGGAATTTGCTGAGCCCTGCCTCCTAGGGATTCTCTAAGAGGTCTTGTAGAGTTAGTTCCACCTTCTGGTCCCCACATCTCACCTGTTGGCTGACGCCGGTGCTATTGAAGGACTTGCTGAGCCTGCCCCTCATCCCCCGGTCACCACCACTGCATCCTCTTCTCACGTGCTCCCTAGTTCCCGTCAGGACAGCCACCACGAGGCTCAGTTCATAAGAACGTACTGAAGCCTTGAAGGTAAAGCAGGCAAGACCCAGAGAACAGCTCACAGCTGGTACCAGATGTGTTTGGACTCGTGGAGCCTCAGACGTCACTTTAGAGTCTCGCTTTTAGTGAGACTCTTGCTTTCCTGGTTCCGGGGCTCACTTCTGTCTCCATCTCGCCCCCCACGGTAGGGACTAGTTCAAGCCCCTACATGTTTGAGAGTCTTCAGACCCAATGGCCTGCGGAGACAGAGGGGATGACTTGCCTGACCTATTTCAAGGCATTTATTTTTATAAAAACCCTGGATCACTTCTTCCCAGGATGACTGCCAGGGGGAAACTCATTTCCTTCCAGGGGAGAGTCACAGTGTGGCTTGGCCCCCGTGTCCCCGAAAATATAACTGGCAGTGCCTTAATCCAAATCTGGATTATTTGGGCTCAAATCATGCCTCTGTGGGGACCAGCAGCCTATCCAGACTGTGCTTTGACAAGCTCGAATTGCCTTCCTGTGGCCTTTCCTCCAGGGGCAGGGGAAGGAGGGTGAAGCCTTACCTCAGACCTGATAGTCTAGCTCCAGACTTATTTATTTTTTTGTGCGTGGTACGCGGGCCTCTAACTGCTGTGGCCTCTTCCTTTGCGGAGCACAGGCTCCGGACGCGCGGGCTCAGCGGCCATGGCTCACGGGCCCAGCCGCTCCGCGGCACGTGGGATCCTCCCGGACCGGGGCTCGAACCCGTGTCCCCTGCATCGGCAGGCGGACTCTCAACCACTGCGCCACCAGGGAAGCCCATCCAGCTCTGTCTTCTGAGAGCAGAAGCCTGTGTGATACAAACACAGTAGCTCAAGAACAAACCAGAATCTCAAGGAATAATCAATTCTTAATCAAACTTTGGGAAAAAAACAAAAACAAAAGCACGATTCTGCCTCTGCAGACACAGTTCTGTTAGGGTAGTCGATTTCCATTATCAAATAGATACTTAATATGTTTTTACAATGGGTTTCTTTGAATTCAGGCTTTCCAGAGAAGAATGGGAGGGTGCCTGTTGCCTTCCATCTGCCTGAATAAAAGGCCTACTAAAGCAATCCTTTCCATAACAAAGGCGAAGTCTGCCCCCCTTCACCTCCCCTCCCAACCCCCATCCATGCCTGCTCCGCTTTATAAGGCAGGAACCTACAAGTGGATGTTTTTCCAGCTTTAGAACAATTTTACAATACTGTCCCCACCAGAACTCCCTTACATTAGGTATCATGATTGTAAGGAGACAGCCTTACGTTTTCCATTCAGTAGCTTCCCATGTATTATTTTATTTAGTAAACTCCATTATATATAAAATTTTAGTCCTGTTAGTGGTTACTTGTGGATCAAATCCTTTTTCCTCACTCACGCACTTTATTTTTCCTTCCCAACTTCAGTTTTTTTCTCAGTAACTTATTCTGTTTCTTGCAGTTCTATTTATTGAGTGACACATAGGCTGTTTGTATACCTGGGCTTTCATTCCGTGAGCCCGTGTTTGCGGTTTGCACGTTAATCTCGTCGTGTGCGTCGGAGGTGTCTCTGCCTCGGAAATAGCTGTTGCGTGCGCGGGGTTCTGCCTCTTAAGGTCCTGCGTGTCTGTGGGGCAGAGCGGAGGTGGTGCGGAGCGGCCGTGCATGTCCTCGTGCATACCCGGCCATGGCAGTGAGTTCCAGGCTGGCTGGCACTTTCTAAACTGAAGCTCTGTTTCTACCCCGAGAGATGCCAAGGTTCTCTGCTGCTGCTCTGAATGCAAGGGGACCCTACCTAGGAAGGCTTTTAACGTTCTAGTCCTTTCTTTCTTCTTTTTCCTTATGGAGGCTACAGCTGACAGAACTGGAATGGCAGTAGGTGGGCGAGGAGGGTGGGGTGAAAAGAGGAATGGCAATCATCAGTTTGGGACCGATCCCTGAGCCAAAGAGCTGCCTGTGGCCTATGAGAGCGTATGAGAGAGTTTGTCTCTTTGCCTCCTTGGAAGGAGGTGTGCTGCAAATCTGACTCAAGCAAGAACTGTTTATGGGAGATCATTATCAAAGAACAGAGAGTTGATTTTCTAATTAGTACAGGTTGAGTGAGATTGTGATTTGGGCCGCTAAAAGCTTGTTGTGCACAAATAACTTTCCTCCAGCTATCCGTAAGGCAAATATACATTCTCGACAGGAATCTTTTCAAGAGAATCAAGATTATGATTATGTATTATATTTGTAGATGTAAAAACACTAACAAAATGCAGAGCTTTGTTATTATATAGCAACTCCTATGGTTTTCAGCATTGCTACAGTCAAGAGGTTTTATTTGTGTTAGATCTATTGACTGGGTTTTCCAACTCTTCCAACGTTGCAAATACATGAAATTGGAGCAAGTGTCCAAATTTGTCAAGATAGTTATCGCAACTAGGTTCAACCCCAAACCCTGGAGGGACTGTCATTCTTAGTGATTCAAATAGGTACTTGGGCACATGGAGCCATGCTTGGCTGGCAGATTCCATGCACATTTGGCACCTGTGGTTTGTTTGGTTTTATCATTCAGACACAGATGCCCCTTGGAGCACTGGGTGGTGCTTTCCAACGAAATCTTTCTGCGTAACCCACGACCTCTCTGTGATCTGAACACGAAGGAATCAAGGTACAGAGGGACGTGACATATTAAGAATCAGAAGCTGGGATAAGCCAGAAGGAACCTCATGGGATTAACTTTCTTCTTTTGGTTGGAGAAGGTTTTTTACATGCCCTCTTTTCAAACCTCTGCACTTCACCTGTCCATCTGCACTTTCTCTAAGCATTGCAGATATCCAGTTGGTGTGAAGAGGCATCTGTAAAACTGTGCAGGAGTGAGTAATACCTCCGATGTTTATGTACAGAGCCGTGTGCCCGTGGCAGGCTGACTTTCGTATACCTGCTGTCTTTTACTAATTAAAATCAAGAAGATTGTACAGTACGACCTTCCACGTACACAGCACCTGCTGGATAGATTGTCTCCTTTTTGGGATTTCTGATCTGATGGAAGGCAAGAAAGGAGAGGTGAAGACTAGCAGCATGTTACAATGGTGATGTCCTACCACTCTGGGACAGACTCTTCAATTGGCCTCTTTAAATGTATTTTTCTAATTCTCAAAATAACGCTTCCAGTAGAGATTTATTGGCCCTTTTTATAGATGAGGAAATTGAGGCTCAGAGAGGTTAACTGATCTGCCACATTATTCAGAATATGACAGACTAGGATTTGGACCCAGAGCCACTTGTAAAGCCCACTCTACTTCCAGTATCCAGCTGCCTTACAAGCAGGGTATGGCCCAAGAGTCCAGTCTTTTTGGCTTTTCCATGAGATCATCCTCATCCTACATGGATTTAGTATGTTGGATGTTTGTTTATTTATTTATTTATTAACAACTTTATTGGAGTATAATTGCTTTACAATGGTGTGCTAGTTTCTGCGTTATAACAAGGTGAATCAGCTATATGTATACAGATATCCCCATATCTCCTGCCTCTTGCATCTCCCTCCCACCCTCCCTATCCCACCCCGCTAGGTGGTCACAAAGCACCGAGCTGATCTCCCTGTGCTATGCGGCTGCTTCCCACTAGCTATCTATTTTACGTTTGGTAGTGTATATATGTCCATGCCACTCTC
>NC_041218.1:16130076-16130908 GCF_002837175.3 Physeter macrocephalus
TTCTTCAGAACCTTTTTTTTTTTTTTGATTCCATATATGTGTGTTAGCATACAGTATTTGTTTTTCTCTTCCTGACTTACTTCACTGTGTGACAGTCTCTAGGTCCATCCACCTCACTACAAATAACTCAATTTCGTTTCCTTTTATGGTGGAGTAATATTCCATAGTATATATGTACCACATCTTTATTCATTCATCTGTCGATGGACACTTAGGTTGCATCCGTGTCCTGGCTATCGTAAATTGTGCTGCAATGAACATTGTGGTACATGTCTCTTTTTGAATTACGGTTTTCTCAGGGTATATGCCCAGCAGTGGGATTGCTGGGTCATATGGTAGTTCTATTTTTAATTTTGTAAGGAACCTCCATACTGTTCTCCATAGTGGCGGTATCAATTTACATTCCCACCAACAGTGCAAGAGGGTTCCCTTTTCTCCACACTCTCTCCAGCATTTATTGTTTGTAGATTTTTTGATGATGGCCATTCTGACTGGTGTGAGGTGATACCTCACTGTAGTTTTGATTTGCGTTTCTCTAGTGACTAGTGATGTTGAGCGTCCTTTCATGTGTTTGTTGGCGATCTGTATGTCTTCTTTGGAGAAATGTCTATTTAGGTCTTCTGCCCATTTTTGGATTGGGTTGTCTTTTTGATATTGAGCTGCATGAGCTGCTTGTAAACTTTGGAGATTAATCCTTTGTCCATTGATTCGTTTGCAACTATTTTCTTCCATTCTGAGGGTTGTCTTTTCATCTTGTTTATGGTTTCCTTTGCTGTGCAAATGCTTTTAAGTTTCATTAGGTCCCATTTGTTTATTTTTGTTTTTGTTTCCA
>NC_041218.1:16131188-16166558 GCF_002837175.3 Physeter macrocephalus
TGTCCAGTTTCCCCAGCACCACTTATTGCAGAGGCTGTCTTTTCTCCATTCTATATCCTTGCCTCCTTTATCAAAGATAAGGTGACCATATGTGCGTGGGTTTATCTCTGGGCTTTCTATCTTGCTCCATTGATCTATATTTCTGTTTTTGTGCCAGTACCATACTGTCTTGATCACTGTAGCTTTGTAGTATAGTCTGAAATCAGGGAGCCTGATTCCTCCAGCTCCATTTTTCGATCTCAAGATTTCTTTGGCTATTCGGGGTCTTCTGTGTTTTCATACAAATTATGAAATTTTTTGTTCTAGTTCTGGGAAAACTGCCTTTGGTAGTTTGAGAGGGATTGCATTGACTCTGTAGATTGCTTTGGGTAGTATAGTCATTTTCACAATGTTGATTCTTACAATCCAAGAACATGGTATATCTCTCCATCTGTTTGTATCATCTTTAATTTCTTTCTTCAGTGTCTTATAGTTTTCTGCATACAGGTCTTTTGTCTCCTTATGTAAGTTTATTCCTAGGTATTTTACTCTTTTTGTTGTAAAGGAAAATGGGAGTGTTTCTTTAATTTCTCTTTCTGATTTTTCATTATTGATGTATAGGAATGCAAGAGTTTTCTGTGCATTAATTTTGTATCCTGCTACTTTACCAAATTCATTGATTAGCTATAGTAGTTTTCTGGTGGCATCTTTAGGATTTTCTATGTATAGTATCATGTCATCTGCAAAGAGTGACAGTTTTACTATTCTCTTACTGCTGTGGCTAAAACTTCCAAAACTATGTTGAATAATAGTGGTGAGAGTGGGCAACCTTGTTTTGTTCCTGATCTTAGTGTAATGGTTTCAGTTTTTCACCATTGAGAACGATGTTAGCTGTGGTTTTGTCATATATGGGCTTTATTATGTTAAGGTAAGTTCCCTCTATGCCTACTTTCTGGAGGGTTTTTATCATTAATGGGTGTTGAATTGTGTGGATGTTTATTTAAAATTATAGTCACAGGGACTTCCCTGGTGGTCCAGTGGGTAAGACTCCATGCTCCCAATGCAGGGGGCCCGGTTCGATCCCTGGTCGGGGAACTATATCCGTCATGCATGCTACAACTAAGTGTTTGCATGACGCAACTAAGAAGTCCGCATGCCACAACGAAGATCCCGTGTGCCGCAGCTAAGGCCTGGCGCAGCCAAAATAAATAAATAAATGAATAAATATTTTCTTTAAAAATTGTAGTCACAGGCTGAACATTATGACACCAGCAAGTCATAGAAATTTTCCAGAGATATTTCCTTGATTAAATATTTGCACCACTTTTGAACACACTGAGCAGCCAAGGTTGGGGCTGACTGTTGTAGAGGGAAAGAAGGGTTGGGCTTGTCTAGGTAATTTTCCCATTTCTTATAGCAAGACAGTCTCTGAGTCTCCAGTTTTGAGGCAGAGAGGAGCGATTGTGGCGAATCCCCAGAGAGAGCTTGATGGACGTTCTCTGTATACCTGCCACTGCCGAAACGCTTTGGTGGGGGCTGAAGTGGAGATACAGGGCAGCCAGGCTGATGCCCCAGGGGAGTATCTTCTGCAGCCTGACCTCAGGCATCCTCCCTGTGGAAATTCCTCACATCACACATCTTGCATTCATGCCAAACTACTGATTTAGTCTCCCTTTTTCCCCAGGATGATGTGAATAAAATCAGAAGTGGGAGACAGAAGAAGCTGGTCTTTCATCCAGAATTAATAAACCAAGATATTTTAGATTTATTTCCCAAGAATGTGAATTTCTGCGGTCCGTTTCTCAGACTGCATAAACAGAATTTGTGCTTGCATTTGTTAGAGTCCACAATTTCCAAATCCTGTTGTAGGGCTTTAAGTAGAGGAGATGCCCAGATTTAATATGCTATGAAATATGGTGGTGGGCTTAACTTTAACTTTATTCCAAGGCAACTGATTAGTTGATGCCTTTCCTTTCCTGCCCCTTGGGAAATTCTCAGGAGAGCTAGGATGGAATCCACAGAGAAGTCCTGCCCAAGATCCCATAGGAAGCCTCTGGGATCTCTTGTTCATGCCTTTTTTTTCCCCCCCGCTCTTAGGCAGATCACACTGCATCTCTGAAAAGTCCAGGGAAGCCTAAACTTTTATATTTAGAGTTTTAAACATGGGAGGAGGCTTGGAATTTATTTTGTCCATCTTTTCAGTTTAGAGATGAAGAAGATGAGAGCCAGTGAGGTATGACTTTCACACGGTTGGATAATTCTGTGGCTCTGGCTAAACTATAAGATACCTGGTGTGAATTTACAAAAATGCACCACGGGAGAACGCAGCCTTTGGGCACCTGGCTTGGCAAGCTGAGGTCTGTGCAGAGGAAGAGATGCCCTTCTTTGAGGTGGACACAGAGCCAGGCCAGCGCATGGCTTGGAGGGCTGAGCCCAGGCTGGGTATCAGATTCCCAATCCCCTGTTTGTGATGCACTAACTGTGCACTATACGAAGTGGATCTGCATGGTTTTCCCAGTTCATTTAAAACAGATTTGGATGGAAAACATGACTGAGTGAGGGAGTAAGCTTTCCATTAGGTAGATGAGGTTGTCCATATGTCTACTAATTGCCCTCATTTGACATAAATCAAGCAGACCTGGGGGAAGAGGGGTGAATCTTTCTTTTCTTTCCTGCTGTTATGGGCATGAATAACTAAGATGAAACCAGACCTGCATGGGCTGGTTTGACGGATGATGGGCATTTTCAGAGTTGTAGCAAAGAAAAAAGAGTTAAAGTCTGGGAAATTTCACCATGAGTAGTTAGTGAACTGGATGTGAAAAGAAAAGAGAAAACCCCACCTTCTCTGGTATTAAAAAAAAAAACGTGTTCAAGCAAGACAGGGCTGGGTGGTTTGAAGACCCATTTTCAAGCTTACATCAATACAAAAGGACATTTCCTCTGGCAGCCAGAATTTGAATGGACAGAGTCAGGTCTGTGTCAGTGGTTAATGCTTAAAGCTTGTAAACACAACTTTCCCTCGCATTACTACAAGCGTACTTTCCTAGTATGGCATTTTGTATTGGAAGGTAAATGTTACTGTAACACTGGCAAGTAGTGAATAAGTCTGGTAGTGCAAATAGCCCTACGTGACAGTGACTAGATCCTTCTTGTAAAGGGCGGAGTAACTTAAAGTTCCCCTTTGTGTAACTAATTACAGTGGTAAAGTAAATGATTTGCAGGTATGGGTTTAATGTGCATCTCCCACCACTCTCTTGGAGTCAATCCAGCACACTGGCTAAGGGTGGAAACTTTGAGGTCTGGTTTCAGATTCCACTTTTGTCACTTAGTAGCTGTGTGACATTGGTTAAGTTACTCAATCTCTCTGTGCTTCCTTCTGCAGCTGAAAAATGGTGATCACCATAGGGCATATTTCATCAGGCTGTATATTGGGTGTATTAAATGAGGTAAACTATGAGATTGCTTAGCACCTTGCCCAGAACATGGAAGCCCTCGATCAGTATTGGCTGGCACGGTTGATGGATAGTAAAGGACTGCTTCTCTCTTATTCCTTGTGTTACTCTGAGAGCTTGGGGCACACAGACAGACAACAAATATCGGTTGAATAAATTACTGGTCCTATTTCTTCATGGCTCCTGTGCAGTGAAGCCTCAGATTGCCAGTGGTGGTGTGTGTGAAATTAGTTCCCACGTGGCTGGGCCTTTTCAGTCTGGCGCATCTCTTCCGCCACACTTCGTTTACCTGCAGATTGATCTGCCCTTTTATAAAGACGGTAGTCTACAGGAGGCTTGAGCTCTGGCTCTTAGCTTATTAAAAAGTGACAGCTGATGTTTAGAAGCATTTCAAAATACAGTATCCAAATAATATGTAGGGCAAAGGAGATGCAGCTTGGGGTGATGAGAAGTGCCTGGGGGACCAAGTCCCAAGCTTCCACCTTCCAGTCCCCAGGTGGTCAGTGATGTTACTTCACCTGCTGAAACAGACCGTTTTTTTATAAAATGAAAGGGTTAGCCTCCATGATCTTCAAGATCTTTTCCTGCTTTTCCAATTTATGATAGTAAGATTTTAGTTATTTTTGTTAATTCCTTAAATTCATCAATACAGATACAACTTTATATTGGGTTGGCCAAAAAGTTCGTTAGGGTTTTTCCGTAAGATCTTAACGTAATAGAAGCAGGTTCGGTTTCTGGAATTAGTGTTTCTGCATATTCTAAGGAATCTTACTATTCAAAGGAATCCTTTCATGAATATTTCCTGTAAATTAAGAATCTTTTCTAATGCAAATCATTATCTTCTGATGTCTCTGCTTTGAAATTTTGCATGTATGTTTTCTTAAAATAAGGCACGTCGAAATATTTTAAAGTTATAGCTAACACTATTGGGTGAGTGTACACAGGCCCAGTGTAGGAAACTAAGTATTTTGGGGTCTACATTTTTAAAACACTGTCTTGTTTCCTGCCATCCAATCGTGTTCTACTCAATGGTTCAGTCCAATTTCCGAAACCAATTAGCCTAAATTTTTAGGAGTTGTTCCACAGATTGTTCAAACTTCTGATTCATCCTGACTTATAAGAGATAACAAACAAAGATCATTATTTAAAGCCACTATTATCAATGATCTGAGGGCAGATATTAGAAAAAAAACTGAATAGAATGCTTGTCTTGTCCTGTGGTCCATATGACTTCTGATTAAGTTAATCGTATTTCTGTGTCTAATATGGAGAGCCTGACACAAGGTCTTGATTGACAAAATCTATTTCCTCCTCATATTTATTCAGGCCTCTTGGAAGCTTGGGGTTTCTGATTAAATTAAGCTATTTTTGTAACCTGCAGAAGATCCCATATGGTCAATCTCAAGTTCCCAGTGCTTCCAGTGTTTTCCCTAGATGTTTGTTTTGCTTAGGACAAACAGGATGCTATTTGTGGGTTTGCTGTTTGACCTTCTCATATAGAAAGGTTTTACGTGTTTTCCCTTTCAGCTGATCACTTTAAAAGTTAAATTTACTGATTGCTAAGCACTTCATTGGATTCTCTCATTTATCCTTCACAGCAACCTGACGAAGTAAGGACTACTATTCGTCCCGTTTGCCTTTTCCGATATAGGCCACAGAGGAGCTAAATAACTTTCCCACGCAGCTAGTAAGAGGTTGAGCCGGTCTGCAGTTCAGCTTTGTTTGTCTCCAAAACCCTTGCCTAAGCCTTACATGAGGCTGCCCTCTGCCAAAACCTATCTTGACAGAGATTGCCTGCTGAATATTTTCTATTTTAATATTGGAAATGGTTTATTGATGTTCTCAGCATCCATATTGCTCAGGCTGCAAAATCTGTTTGGACGTTTATTAAGAGAGTGAGGCCACATTAATGATCTTCTCTGAATTTTCCTTTGGCTTATCTTCAGAGAAGTTGGAATGAGCTGAGGCAGGGAAGGAGAGAAGAGAGCCATGTGAAAGTTGAGTGGCTCTGTGTACAACACGTGTGTGCGTGTAGCCCTGTGCCGAGGGCTCAGGCCACGGTTGTTTGCTCATTTCCAGCTGTTGTTCCTCGTGTGTAATCACGGTGCCAGGGGGCAGGGTCCAGGAGAGCATCACGCCTCACTGACACGTGTACTGCAGCCGGCCCAGGGGCTCAGCCTCCGACCCCTTGGTCTGTCCCAACCAGTGTCCTTAACTTTAAATGTGTGAGACCGAGAGTTGAGGTTGTACTTCCTTCCTTCCCCAAATTCCTTTGGGCTCCTTATGCAATTTGGTCCACTTTCTTCATAGTGACCAATTTTACATTGCGGCACTTCCTAATCCCAAGAAAATGGCTTGCTGCTCAGTAGACATTTAAATACCTAAGAGGTGCCTTTATACCATCAAGAAATATTAATTTATTTTAAATAAGATGTTGAAGGGAAAACGTTACTACCTTACCATTTACCTCAGAGATACTATAACTGTATGGAAGTAAATGCTGAAACTCAGGTATATTCAGGGCCCCCAGGGAGCACAAGAAAGGGCTACTTGGCCAAATCTGGCGTATTCAGAGAAGCTTTTCTGCAAGGATGATTGCTGATGTGGAGTCTTGAAGAATGAGTAAAATTTAACCAGGTAGAGAAAGGTGGAAAGAGTTTTTAGGTAACAGCACAGTATGAACCAAGGAAAAGAGGAAAAAACTGACGGTTTGTAAAGAAAAATCAAAGGAGATTAATATCACTAAAGCATGACGTATAAGGTAGTGAATGGCAGAAGGTAGGTTTGAACACATAGGTAGAAGCCCTGATATGGAGACGTAGATGGGGGTAGATACTCATGTCACAAGTGCTGTGTGAAAGCATCAAAGTGATGCTTTACTTCCTTACTTCCTTCAAATCGTTGCTGAGAGGCCACCCTTACAATGAGGTCTATCTCGACCAATCTATTTAAAATTGCAGCTCTCATGTTACTGCTTTACTTAATTATTATTCACTGTTTGTCTCCCCCCATCGGAATGTAAACTCCATGAAAACAGAATTCTTTGTACACTGGTTTATCCTTAATGCTTAGTAAGGATAATGTACCCTAATGTCTCTCAATAGTTATGGAAGGAAGGATAAAAGTTTCCCAAGGTAGTATACCCAAGCCAAGAGGTGGGAGCAGCCCAAGTGTCTGTTGATGGCTGGATAAGTAAGATGTGGTACACACATACAGTGGAATGTTATTCAGTCTTAAAAAGGAAGGAAATTCTGACACATGCTGTAATGTGGATGACCCTTGAAGACATAATGCTAACTGAAAATAAGCTACTTGCAAAAGGACAGATACTGTATGATTCCACTTCTATGAGGTACCTAGACTAGTCAAATTCATAGAGACGGAAAGTAGAATGGTGGTTGCCAGGGGCTGGGGGGAAGGAGGTGGACGGTGGTGACGGTTGCGGACAGTGTGAATGTACTTAATGCCACAGAACCGTACACTTAAACGTGGTTAAAATGGTACATTTTATTTTACGTATATTTTACCACACACACAGAACATTTCCAAAGCTTGTAGAGATACTAAATAAGATAAGGATTGGGGAACGTCTGTTGGGTCAACCAACACAGAGACCATTGGTGAGATCAGGTTCAGTGCGATTTGGGATTAGAGGCTGGATTGCTGTGGGTTGAGGAGTGATTGAGAAGCTGGGGGGGATGTAGCTACAGGACCCTTCTTTATAAAGGATGAGTGAGATTTGAGAGTGTTTTCAGGCTGGGAGGAGTAGTGGTCACTGTGTGAGTGTGTATGTGTGTGTATGTTTGTGTGTGTGGCAGAGGTAATCAACGCAGGGTGGAGGCCATTTGGAGATACAGCTATTAAATGATAAATAATAATACAAAGGGTGGGTTGGGAGAAGTGAGGAAGGACCCTGAAGCAAGTCCACCCATATGTAGGAACAATATCTGAAACTTTCCAAATAGGTGAAGGTGTGGTACATGGGAGATTTGGAGCAAATATCGTAGTGGCTTTGGATGACTCACACAGTCTGCATCATTCAGACTGGTGTCTGTCAGATCCCAGGAGCTGCTTTTAAGACTAAGCTTTACTGAACGGTGGAGAGAGGTTGGTGGTTCAGGGCAGTTAGGATCACAGGCTCTAGGGCGGTTATCATAGTGAAAAGCACTGATAGAAGGAAATAAACCGATGAACATTTTTTTAGCGTATTATATCTGTGAGACCCTCTGAATTAGAATATTTGGCTCTAACAAATATGTTGTATGCAAAGTATTCAGGCATTGCAAATCAGGCGAGGTTTAAAATGACCCAGGATTATGTACTAGAGCTCTATCACGCAGTTCCACAACGCAAGCAAACTCAATTTAATATATCTTCATTGACTACCTATAAGGCCCCATGGTATGAAAGGCACACAAAATGTATATTTACAAATATCTATGGAAAAGTGATCGTACATACTATTGTGAGATCACGATTTGGTTTGCTAGCTAGTATTTGCATAGCTGATATCAGCATAGCAATTGTCATCTAGGCAAATGCATCAGTGTTACACATGACAGAATTGCAGGTTTTCTCAAGAGCTGTGAGTGGGTTGTAAAGTATCGCTGGAAGATGGAAACTTTTACTAAGACCCAAAAGTGTTTATATGAATTAAAGATTGTTTCATAAAAATGTGTAATTCACTTAAAGTTATAGGGTCCAACTAGAGTGTGAAGAGTTAGTTGTAGAGAAGACCCGGTCAGGCAGAGCTTAGGATTGACATACGGTGTGGATTTTTATTTTGGGGACCAGGAAATCTGAGGTTCATTTTGGCAGATTCTTGAGGGTCAAATAGGCTAAGCTCTGAAGAGAAGGTCTGTGGTTTATTCAGTGGTGAGGCCAGATTTAGGAAGCTGAGAAAGTAAACATTACAGGAAGCAGCTAGCTCCAGAAATCAAGGTTAGACAAGGTCAAGGACTTTGGAGAAATGTAACTTGACACAATGGCATTACCCTCAGAATGCAGATGTGTGCCTGATCTGGGGAGGAAAGGGTTTGGTCTCCCGTTTCTTTTATTTTTATTTTATTTTTATTTTTAAACATCTTTATTGGAGTATAACTGTTTTACGATGGTGTGTTAGTTTCCGCTTTACAACAAAGTGAATCAGTTATACATATACCTATGTTCCCATACCTCTTCCCTCTTGCGTCTCCCTCCCTCCCACCCTCCCTATCCCACCCCTCTAGGTGGTCACAGAGCACCGAGCGGATCTCCCTGGCCTATGCGCTGCTTCCCACTAGCTCTCTATTTTACATTTGGTAGTGTATATATGTCCATGCCACTCTCTCTCCAGTTTCTTTTAGAGTTGGAGGTTGTTCCCTAGGTACGGTGGTGCTAGGGCACATGTGATGATGGTGATGACAGTCACATTACTGATAATAGCTGCTATTTGTTGGATCTCTACTATGTTCCAGAGGCACTGTTAATTCATTGTTTTTAGTACCTAGTATGAACCTAATGCTGGAGAAACAATGAGCAGAAGAGGCAAAGTCTTTGTTCTTCTGAAGCTTATGTTTAAGTGAAGGGAGACAATAAATATATGAGCAAATATATAGGAAGCTGGAGGATGATAAGCACTTTGGAAAATGGAAGAAGCGGAGCGAACAGAAGAGGGCTGGGAAAAAGGTAAAAATTTGCTCAGGAAAGGCTTGGCATTTTGAACAGAGATACAATATTAATATGGGAACAAGCCAGGCAAGTTTGGGGAAGAATGTTTTTGTTCTTTTTTCAAAAAAATATTTATTTATTTTGGCTGCACTGGGTCTTAGTTGCAGCACATGGGATCCTTGTTGCGGCGTGCAGGATCTTTTAGTTGCGACATGTGGACTTCTTAGTTGGGGCATGCATGCAGGATCTAGTTCCCCGACCAGGGATTGAACCCGGGGTCCCTGCATTGGGAGTGTGGAGTCTTACCCACTGGACCACCAGGGAAGTCCCTGGGGAAGAATGTTTTGAACAAAGGGAAGAGCGGGGCATAAAGTCCCTGTGGTAAGGAATTGCTCGGCAAGTACAAGGAACAGCAATGGGGCAGAGCAGTTGCTGTTGAGCACTAGATCATACAGAGCCTCGCAGGTGGTCATTTTAAAGGATTTGCCTTTTAATCTAGTGAAATGGGAGCCACCGGAAGCTTCTCTTAGCACTCTGAAGTTTTAGCTATATTTTCCTCGTCACACATATATGAGATTGGTAGTATTATTATCCCCTTTTTACTTTAATGAGGAAGCTGAGATGGAGAGAACTTAAGTGACTTGCCCAAAATCAGCTTTGAAGTTTTAGAATGAGGATTTTACCCAGGTGATCTGATTGTAGAGCATATACAGGCTACATAGGAGGGATTACAGAGAGATGCGAGAAAGATTTGGAGGGTGATGGATGTGTTCATTATCTTGATTGCCGTGATGGTTTCGTGAGTGCACGTGTATGTTAAAACTCATCAAACTGGGGACTTCCCTGGTGGCTCAGTGGTTAAAAATCCGCCTGCCAATGCAAGGGCACGTGGGTTTGAGCCCTGGTCCGGAAAGATCCCACGTGCCGCGGAGCAGCTAAGCCCGTGCGCAGCAACTACTGAGTCTACGTGCTGCAACTACTGAAGCCCGTGCGCCTAGAGCCCGTGGTCCACAGCAAGACAAGCCACTGCAACGAGAAGCCCTCAAGCAGCAACGAAGACCCAGCTCAGCCAAAAATAAACCAAAAAAACCACCCTAACTTTAAAAAAAAAACCCAAAAAACAAAAAACTCATCAAATTGAACACTTTCTATATGTGCCATTTATTGTGTATCAATTATACCTCAGTAAAGTTATAAAGAAAAATGTTTTCAAAATACTAGGGGAGGCCTTGAGGAATTTTTAAAGCAAAGACATGACATTCATATTTTGTGAGGGATGGATTGGAGATCACTTAGAGAACCATCACAAAAATCCAGGAAAAAGCTGGTAAGGAACCGAACTATGGTGATGTAGAGGGGAAGGAGGAGAGGAGCTCGGCTGTAAAGGTTCCAAGACCTGGGGACTAGTTAAAATAAGGAGTGAGAGAAAGAAGAGGCCTAGGATGACTGCCAATTTGTGGGCTTGGTCAGAAGTGCCATTAACTGTGGTGCCATTAACCAAAGTGTAGAATTCTGGGGGAGCAGCAGGTTCAGGGGAAAGATGATGTAGTTATAGACATGCTGCGGTTGAGGTGCCTGTGGAATATCCAGGTTAATAGATAGTTTAACATAGGGAGACTTCTGGTTTAGAAACAGGGACGTGGGGAGTCAGTGTGTGAGAGGTTATTGAAGCCATAGGCACAGATGACATAATCCAGGGATGAGAAGGGAGTGAAAGATAAAACTCTGGGGGATACCAATACTTAAAATGAGATTACAAACTGTTTGGCATGGATTTTGTCCTGTGCCTCCTTTCATGTTCATGGGAAACCCTGCTCATCAAGCTCAACGCTCTTGGAAATCTCTCAGCACAGTGTTCTTAGAACCCACTGCAATTGATCAACGTCAATAAGGAAGATGAATTCTCCTTTCCATCCCTGATTTAAGCAATGAATGTGAATCCATTAAGGAGATGAAGGGGTGTGTCTTGGAAGCCAAAAAAAATTCAAGAAAAAGGAAGTAGTCGGCATAGACCTTGATCTTATAAGGACTGAAGCACATTCATTGGATTTAGCCATTAGAAGCTTAATAACGACCTTGTTGAGGGCTGTTTCAGTGGCGCGAGAGGGCAGAGGCCAGATGCGAGTGGATCCAGGCATGTAAGCGAGGACTGCTCTTCCCAGAAGCTCAGCTCTGAAGGAAAGAAGTAGGCATTTTATTGAAATACCGTATATTATTTTTGTAAATTTCTTCCCAAACCTAAGAGTTGTGTTAGTTTTTGTAGAGTGTCACCTTTGTTTCTTAAATATAGGAAGATCTTGGGAATCTCTTTGCTAGGAGACTTTGGAGCACAGGGCAGATGCCCTTGTTTCTGGGCCACATCCTGCCCTGAGGTCTGGGAGGAGGCTCTCGGAGTGTTGGAGCCATTGAGGATGGTTTCCCAAGTGCTGTTCTACCATCCTGTGCCCGCCCCCAGACCACACTGGAATAAAAAGAGGTGTGCACGGTGCAAAGAAAAGCGGGAAAACTAAGGGTACCACCCTATAGTGCACTCCTTTATCCTGAGACTGTCTTTTCTCCTATATTTGGGTTGAAATATCTTTACTTAGTATTAGTAGGTGGTATTTTTTTCTTTTAAATGCTCTTAGTATAATAAATAAGTTGGCAACCCTCTGTCATTTACTCCATTTTTTCTCAATGATTTTAATTTCTTATGAACAGCTACCTTTAAAAAAAAAACACACACACACAAAAAAACTTTTTATCTTTTCTGAGCCAGACTTAATTTGAACAAAGTGAACTAACTGGGATAATGAGATTATTGTTAGTCCTTGGGAGCTACAGACCTGTTGGTCTAACCCCTCAGAATTTCCAAATAAAGGACATGAGATGATCTGCTGAAATTAGACTTCAAAATCTGTTGTAATAGAGAAATGTACAAAGTCACCTGAAAGCTACAGAATGGCTCCCCTGCAAGCCAGACGACTTGAATGTGATTAAAAGCATTAATATATCTATTGGAAGAATGTGTTGCTAAACAATGAGGTTGGTTAACCATGGGAAAACAGAAAAGACACTGGGACAAAGCTGGTGGTGCCTCTCTGAGCCCTGATTAGCTGAAACGGAACCTTGGCAAAAGGATGCCTTTGGATTCTTGGGTTGCACTGGCAGAGACCAGATGGGTGCATTGGATCAGGGAGGCCAGGCTGGATGTCAGCCTTTACATTTACTGCTTCCAACTTGCCTTCATCTCTATCCACCCTCATTCTTTTTTTATTTTTATTTTTTTTGGCTTCCCAAGAAGGAAAAGAATGTTATCATGCTGGAGGTAAAATGTTTTTCACACAGACTGAAAATTCAAGTCCCTGTGTGGATCTTTTCTCGATAGAAATTCATAAACTAGCATTCTGGATTTATCCCTCAGTCTCAGCTGTGGGAGAAGGATTCTTTAATGTGCTAACAAAGCCTCGTTTCTGAGCCTGCGGGGTTGAGGGCTGATTGAGACCTTGTGATATTAGCCGGCAGGACTCTGAGCTGTGACTTTCCCCAGGTGGGAACAAACTTTGCTGTTGCTATTGTTTTTTTAATCTTTTTTTCCCCTCCAGCTTTACTGAGGAAAAATTGACAAATATAATTGTATATATTTAAAGTGTAAAATGTGATGATTTGATATGCAGATACACTGTGGAATGATTACCAAGATCAAGATAATTAACACATTCATCACCTCACATAGTTAAATTCTTTTTTTATGGTGAGAATGCTTAAAATCTATTCTCAGCAACTTTAAAGTGTACAATGCTGTATTATTAGCTAGAGTGACCATGCTGTATGTTAGATCCTCAAAACTTATTCTTCTTATAACTGAAAGTTTGTACCCTTTGAACTACATCCCCCCCATTTCCATTTTCCCCTTCCCTAGGTCCTGGCAACCTACCACCATTCTACTCTCTGTTTCCATGAAATTGGATTTTTTTTTTTTTAAGATTCCACATGTAAGTGATGCCATACAGTAGTTGTCTTTCTCTGTCTGGCTTATTTCACTTGCATAATGCCCTCGAGGTTCATCCATATTACCACAGATGGAACATTTCCTTCTTTTTTATGGCTGAATAATATTCCATCATGTATATATACCACAGTTTATTGATTCATCCATCAAAGGACACTTAGGTTGTTTCCATATCTTGGTTATTGTAAGTAACGCTGCAATGAACACGGGGGTGCAGATAGCTCTGTAAGATACTGATGAAGAGAATACTCACACACTGTTGGTGGGAATATAAATTGGTGTTGCCACTAATGGAAAACAATATGGCAATTCCTCAAAAAAATTAAAAGTAGAGCTACCATATGATCCAGCAATCCCACTCCTGGGTATACATCTGAAGGAAACATTGCCACTATTTTGGACCACGTTGTGACATGCCATAATTTTTCCTTTAAAGTTTTCCCCAAATTACTGTTTTGAAGAAAACACCAAATTAATAGCATGTTGATTGACCAGATATTCCAGAAAACTGTGTTAAAGAGTAACATTTGCCATTTTCACCATGCAATTTTTAGTCAGTTCAACATTTTTTTTGTTTGTTTGTGTCTTACAGGGAGTAGCTCCAAACTTTTGTAAATTTTTTATTCACAAAATTGTACTCATGTGATTTTGGATCATCCTGTGATTGATAGACCCCAAGCCAGTTCCCCCTTCTTTGTCCTTAATTCTGGTCTGATGGATTATTTGTCTTGCATATCTTGAAAGAAGTGGGTAGAAAAGGGTTTAATCATAACAAGATAGTTTCCTAGTTTCCCAATTCTGACCGCAAACAAAATGTTCTGTTTTAAGCTTTTGCTGTGAAAAATTACATGTGGTTCTCCTCATGGTTTGCAAATTATTTCACTCCTCAGACTCAAGGCTATTGACGTGACAGTGAGCATCTGGGAGAAAATGAAAAGAAAAAATTTAGTCACTTGAATGTTGGGTGTATAGTTTGAGAAGTTCGTAAATTGGTAAACATTCTGATTTGAGTCATTTGAGTTTTCCTCTACTTCTTTCATCTGCTCCTTTGTCGCTATGTAAATAGAGCCCTACAGAGGTCTGTACAAAGAAATTCTTCTTTGCCCATATCCTTTTTTTTTTTCCTTAAAGATTTTTTGATGTGGACCATTTTTAAAGTCTTTATTGAGTTTGGTACAATATTGCTTCTGTTTTATGTTTTGGTTTTTGGGCCCTGAGGCGTGTGGGATCTTAGCTCCCTGACCAGGGATCGAACCCGCATCCCCTGCATTGGAAGGCGAAGTCTTAACCACTGGACCACCAGGGAAGTCCCTGCCCAAACCCTTTTCTTCTGCATTTGATCAGATGCCCTCTGTGCTTGGCTCTGGGGGGCACATGATGGGTGTGGACGGGCTTCTTAGAGGAACAGTGGGATTAAGCTGGGCTCTTTGGTTGTTGCTTGAGTGGTTTTACTCAGAATCGTCTCTTTTCTTTCTTTCTTTTTTTTTTTTTTTTTGCGGTACGCGGGCCTCTCACTGTTGTGGCCTCTCCCGTTGTGGAGCACAGGATCCGGACGCGCAGGCTCAGCGCCCATGGCTCACGGGCCCAGCCGCTCCGCGGAATGTGGGATCTTCCCGGACCGGGACACGAACCCATGTCCCCTGCATCGGCAGGCGGACTCTCAACCACTGCGCCACCAGGGAAGTCCTTAGAATCTTCTCTTTTGATGACAACTTTTTTGTTGTTGTTGTCATATGATGTATTTAGAGATGAAAATATGATGAAAGGTTAACTTGTTGAACATCTACTCTTGTCCCAGATGAGGGTCATGATCCTTGTGTTCCCCATTGACATAGGAAAGATTGGCTGGTAATTTCTGTCCCCTTTTCTCCCTTTTGTATGACTTTAGACACCTGATTATTAATGTCATTGCAGTTAAGGGAAAAAGTCCTGTTTCCATGGAAATGGCATTAGGAAGTAGCTCTGGGGGCTAAACGTCTCCTCCTCACGAGATAAGTTTGTTTTCTTTTGTACATCTTGAAAACAACAGCACCCTTAACTAACAACATGCATAAATAGATGCTTCGATAAATAAAATAGAAACATATAAGAAGTGTTTCATCAGAGTTTTTATCAGATCTGTAATAACAGAGTAGCGAGGTCATTTAGGAATGGGGAATAGACTCCCAGGAGACGTCCTAAAAGCTTTACCAGTATGCACAAGATAAGACTTTTTGAGGAAATTAAAACAGAGGAAGTGATATACTATCAACATCTTTCATAATGCTGTATGGTCAACAGCAGAGGTCAATAGTGATATATCAAGAATTCTTGAACCCTAAAAGGTATTTTTTAAGGAGACAAAGCTTTAGAAAGTCTTTCCTCATTCTTAGCTGACTTCTTCATTAAGAAAGGGTTGTTGTTGATTTTGCCTTATATGTGAATCCTTGATCCTCCACGGAAGACTTCATAGTTAGAAGAGGAAAGTTCATGACCATATCATGTGTGAATTATTAAATTAGAATCTGCATGTTTTCTTAGATTTTTGGAACTCTCAGCTCTTTTTAGCAACTAACATCATAATTCAGTACCATATGTTTTGATGAATGATTTTGGTCTAACAGTGCTGTTTTGATAACCAGGGAATTATCTTACCTGATTTTATTTTTCAGAATGATGTCTATGAGAAAAGTATTTTGAGATTGGATGTGGATTGGAAGGGGAAAGTGTAGAAGAGGAGAGACCAGTTAGGAGGCTTTTGCGGTATGTAATGTAGGTGAGGATGCCTTGGGTTGGTGTTGGGGCAGAGGAGATGAAGTGAATGGAGAGCTTTAAGACATAACTGTAGAGGTGGAATTGACTGGATTTAGTGACAGTCGGTTGTGGAGGTTGAGGGTGATGGAGTCCATAGGGAGGACTCTCAGCAGCTGAGGGGATGAAAGGACCACTGAGATGGAGGAAGGACGAGACGAGACGTTCAGTTTGGAGCATGGTAGGTATGAGGAATCTTTAAGGTGAGATATAAAGCAGGCAGTAGGAAACATGAGTTGGGGCTTAAAAGAGTCTCTTGGACCACAGATATGGCATGTTACAACAGCTGACGTTTGATGAGAATTGGGGTATTTTATTTAATAACTAATTTTAGGTACTATATGACAGTCATAAAAACAGAGATGATGTACTTGATAATACCCCCCAAACAAAGGAAAGATATCAGGTTGGGACCAATAAAATCTGTCAGTAGACTAAAAGAGTATAATAAGAGAGTTAGATTCAGAGAGAAATTTAAAACTTTCCATTTTGTTCTCTTTTGGTTTAGTTTACATGGAAATGTATGCTTAAAAGGGAAATAGAGGCTCTTATCGGAAGTCAAGAGACAAAAGTATAGGAAGACAGGAAACAGATTAGTTTACCACCATTTTTAATTTGCTAGAACTAATTAAATCTATTTATGTTTTATAATGAGAGAAATATCACAAAAGTTATTTCAAAAAATTACACATTTTAAGTAGTTACTTTAAATAGAAATACCTCTGTTAGATTCTCTTTTTTCAAGCTGAGGGGAAGCTTTCCTGCAAACTCCAAGGATTTAATGTTGTCGCGATGTCTCGTCACGTCAGGTCACGTAAGGGACATAATGACATAATAAGGAAAATCAAAGGGAGGATGTTATAGGCCTGAAATTTTAAGTAATTGAGGGAAGATTGATTGGACTAGGGGAAATTTGGTTATTTTGACCATTTGTCAATGTGATCCGACTTGTCTCTCTGCCCAGAAGAATATATCTCAAGTATATTGAGCTGTAGACTTCTTTCTTTGTAAATAATTTTTATTGGAGTATCATTGCTTTACAATGTTGTGTTAGTTTCTGCTGTACAGCAAAGTGAATCAGTTATACATATACATATATCTACTCTTTTTTAGATTCTGTTCCCATATAGGTCATTACAGAGTACTGAGTAAGTTCTCTGCGCTATACAGTAGGTTCTTATTAGTTATCTGTTTTATGTATAGTAGTGTGTATATGTCAATCTCAAGACTTCTTAAACAGCAAAACCAGGAAGACCTGCAATTCCACTGATTTATCATTTCTCCTCTAGGCTGAATATCTTTTGACCAGTTCTTTTGTTGGCTGCCTAATGCAAGCATTGCACATGTGCATAGGTACACACACACACACACACGCACACGCACACACGCACATGCACACACACGCACACACATGCACACACACATGCGCACACACACACACACACACGCACACACACATATTTGATTCAGTAGAAATGAGGAGAAGAAAGAAGCATAGGGAGTAGGCATGGAAGAAAAACCACAGGCTCTGGGAGGGTGTGGTATTAAAGAATAAAGAGAGGGAAGATGCCAGCAGAATACCTGTGATGAGTTCCTTCAGGAATGCTTTTTGTACCTTTTCACCTCCCACCCCTTTTTTACCTCTATAACTTAATAACTGTAGATAGTTATTCCCTTTTCTGCTCTGACTTTCCCCCTCCATCACTGACTGCTCCTTTTTAGCCTCTTTTGCTAGAACAATCTTGCCTTTGCAACTTGTAATGGCTGGAGACCCCAGGGTGCAGTTCTTTTCTTCTCTCTTCCCAGCTGCTCCCCACTGGGACCTCATCTGGCCCAACGACTTTAAACACCATTTATATGCCGAGGACTCCCAAATGTTATCTCCAGTCCTTACCCCTCTCCTGAACTCCAAATTACCTACTTGACATCTTTGTTTAGATGCTTGATTTCCACATCTCCAACACTTGGTCCTCCCTTAGTGTCCCCATCTAAGTAAATGTGCCATTTTGTCCTAAAACCTTGAGTCATCCTTGACTTCTCTTTTTGTCTCGTAATCCTCCTTTAGTCCATTAGCAGATGGCTCTGTTTTCAAGATGTATCTTGACTCTTACTACTTCTGACCACCAGCACTGTTCCCCTTCTACCCAAGCCACCATCTTCTGGATTATTGCAGTAACCTCTTAAATGGTTTCTCTGATGATACCTGTCCCCTCCCACACACATTCAGATCTATTCTCCACACGCCAGCTAATGTGATTCTTGACAACATAATTCTGTTCTGGTCACTTCTTGGCTCAAAAACCTCTAATGGTTTCCTTTCAGACTTAGAAAATCCAAAGTCCTCATCTTGACCTAGAAAGCCCCAGATGCCACTCCAGTCTCATCTCCTGTCACTCTCACCCTTGCTTATTGAGGTCTAGCCTCACTGACATTCTTTTGTTGTTTTTTTTTTTTGCGGTACGCGGGCCTCTCACTGCTGCGGCCTCTCCCGTTGCGGAGCACAGGCTCCGGACGCGCAGGCTCAGCGGCCATGGCTCACGGGCCCAGCCGCTCCGCGGCATGTGGGATCTTCCCGGACCGGGGCACGAACCCGTGTCCCCTGCATCGGCAGGCGGACTCTCAACCACTGCGCCACCAGGGTAGCCCCTCACCGACATTCTTGCTTGTCCCTGAACAAGACAGAAGTCTGAGGGACTCTGCACTTGGAGTTACCTCTGTCTGGATGGAACTCTTTCACCGAGTAGACCTTGTCTCTCTCTCACTTCATCTAAGCGTCTGCTTAGTGTCACCTCTTCCAAAAGGACTTTGCTAGCACTTTATCTAGAACAGCCTCCCTTACTCTGCTCTTGTTCTTGTTCCCCATTGCTGCCATCACAGTTTAACTCTATGTTAAAAGTGTGTTTGTACCTGTCAGGTACTGAATACTTACTATGAGCCATCTATCATGCTTAGTGCCTTATGCACACTAACCTATTTAATGCTCACAACAAATCTATGAGGTTGATACTATTGTTAGTCCCATTTTACAGATGGGGAAAATAAAGCACTGAGAAGTCGATTAACTTAACTTGAGTATACAGCTAGTAAATGGTAGAGGCAGACCCAGGCAGCTTAGTTCTACAGCCTGTGCTGTTAACCACTGTGCTGTACGTCTAAGCTGAAGACTGAGAATGGAGGAGTAGCTGACTAGATGGAGGGTTGAATTAGACAGGAGTTAGTGTTCTGGGCAAATGGAGTCAGATGTGCCAAGGGTCAGGTTGTGATCAGTTCCATCAAGGACGTGACAGAGGTTCAGTATGGCCAGAGTGTAGAGTGGGCGTGTAAGAGAGTAAGAGGTGAGCCTGGTTATTAAGCAAGGGCCAGAGAGCCTGTGGAAGGAATTTGGACTTAACTTTAGGCAAAGGGAAGCATTAAGCGGCTTCAGGCAGGAACGTTAGGTGCACAGATTTACATTTTTTAACAATCACACTGGCAGCCCTGTAGAGGATGGGCTGGGAGGCAGGCAGGTGGACGGCAGGGAGACCAGTTTGGAAGGTCTTGCAATAGCCCAGGAAAGGGGTGATGGTGACCTGGTCCAAGGTGGAGGTGGAGGTGATGGAAAGGTAGTATAGATCTGAGGTAGAATCAACAGGACTCAGTGATGGGGTGAGGAAGAGGGAGGTGTAGATGGCGTCATTTAGAGGGATCGATTAATCAGTCACTTCACATCTAGGGTTTCATTCTACAGATCAACTAATTAATGGTACATGTACACAGGCCTTATTTCCAAAGGTATTTATTGCAGGACTGTGTGTAGTAGGATTAGAAACAATATAGTGCAGGGCCTTGCACAACCCCAGGGAAGGGAATGTGAGGGGCTCCCTGAATTGGTGCAGCTGGTAAATTAATGACTCAATAACAGTATGTCCAAACAATGAAATATGATGCAGCAGTTAAAAAGCAGGATGCAAGTCTTTATGTACTGCTAAATAATGATTACCAAGTTACATTGTGAAGTAAAAAGAAAAGGGTTCAGAACAGTGACTGGTATGCTATGATTTATGTCATAAAAATCTATTTGTACACACACGTATACACTTGTAAATGCATTACAGGTTCTGGAAAGATCCGTAAAATTGTTTTAAGTAGCTATTTTACATAAAATTGTGAAAGGATTGGAAAACTGGAGGCTAATAGTAGTAAGGAAACTTACTTTTTTTTGCTGCCTAACTTTTTAATCTTCATGTATTAACTATTAAAGTAATAAAATTTTAAAAATACATCATGGAGACTTGAAAATGCAGTGATAGTTATATGATGAAGCAAATGGGAATAAAGCAAGCATGATACTGGTTTATAACCACTTAAAAACCTCTACAACAATACAAATTTAAAGTATAATTATAAATTCCAAGGCAAAATTAAATACGAATGTAATAAATGTGGGATTTGAAATAGTATGTAGGGGAGGGACAGCATATGAGTGTAATTAGTTGACCTTAGGGATCAGTGCACACATACAGGATTAAGATTTGAAAGAGACGATCTGGATTTAGAAATGAAACTTGAAATACCTAATAATTTTACCAAAAATTTCACTTTGCAAATTACTCTAAGGACTCGATGTAAAATGTGAAAATTCTTAAGATTGATGAATTTTAGATTACACCTCCAGTTCTAAATCATATTAGTTCCTTAAAGCGTGGGAGGAGTTCCGTGTCCTGTGGTAGATGCAGAGCCGCAGTGTAGCTTTGAGGATTTTCTCTGTTCGCCTGGGCACATGAGAACATTCTGCAAAATGAATGCGCGGTGTGAGCGAGAAGAATAACAGGCAGGACCAGAATATCAGATGGCGTTTGTCATTCTGGGCTTCTCTCCCTTCTGTCTCTCTAAGTAAGCGGGGTCATTTGAGACGGGGCAGACTTCACCAGCCCTCACTTATCTGCGCATCCACAAAAATGTTTCAGGGCCAGGATGGTGACTTTTTTAAAAAGACTTTGCCAGGGTTTTAGGTGGACTTGGAATTGGAACATTTTCTGGTTTCAGTAATAAAATTCACTCTTGGCATTGTATGGGTGTCCGAAAACCTTAAAAATAAGTCTTGAGGAAAGGGAATGACAAATTAAAGGCACCTTCCAGGTAGAGAGTTCTTTTTCTCTTCATTCCTTTTCTATCTGTAGGAAACCAGTAACAAACAATCGAGAGTATAATACATATATACATATAAAATAAAAATACATTTATTATACTGTCTGCTTATCTTTCTTTCCTCGCTAATCATCCTCTCCGAGACGAAAGTCTAGCATTGTGATGGCCTTGTCAGAATGATCAGCATAATTGTCTCTGAAGAGGATGTTAATTTATGCCATTATAAGTGCAGAGAGAAGCAGGGATGAAGCATAGGATCGTTCCTCTGTCCTGACAGTGGGTCCAAGCAGAGTGCATCAGCTTCTAAGTTTCTCTTTTCAGATTCTCATTATGGGACTCTTCTCTCTCGAGCTCTCTTGGTTGGTCTTTCTGTCACTACCGGTTGCCATAATCAATGACAACAGTGATGCTGGGTGGATTCGATGCAAAGCAGTGAGGCGTATGGTGTGTCCCGGGGGAGAAAATGGTGGGCCAGGGTCTTCCTAGTTCCTGTGAAGGCCAAACAAGTAGACACTTGGATGTTTAGGTGACCCCCAAAATATGAAACCCAACAATCTCCAAGGATGTAGGATATTTACTTTTTCCCCGGATTTGAAGCCCAGTACCCCCTCTTAGGTCTCAATTCTTCAGCCCGTCCGCAGAGTTTGCTAGTCCTAGAAACCCATGTTGTACGGGGGAAAGTGCTTGACTTTGGGGTTTACATAGACAGACCTGGTTCAAGTTCTGTTTGCATCTTGTTAGATGTGTAAACTTGGGCATGTTACAAAACTTCTGTGAACTTCAGTTTCTTTAGGAGTACAAAGGGGATAATAGCACTGCCCGCCTCAGAGAGCAGCTATGGGGGCTGAGTGCGCTCATGTCTGTATGAAATACTCCCACAGAGTAGGCATTCCATAAACGCTCATTCTTTCTTTGGAGCAACATTTTTCCCGCACCGGTCAGTGTGGTTTGTGGACGGCTTGCATCAGAACATCCTGAGGGGTTTATTGGAAATTTATGGCCACCCAACCCCCCAAAACCACTGGACCAGGGATCCCTCTAGGAGCTGAGAATTTGTGATTAACAAGCTCCCCAGGTGATTCCAATCAAAGTAGTTTTGGGGCCTTGATACTGAGGGATGACGCCTTTCCAGCCAGCCTCAGGTGAACCCTTCGAGTGCCTCATTTGCCCGCTCTTTCTCCGGTACCGTTCAGCCCGGGGGCCTGTGGAGGAGCGTGGCTCCACAGGAAATCCCTGGTGAATTCAGCTTAGAAAATGACAGACTCGTGTTCAAGGGGAAGATGGAGACCTATAGCTCTTAAACTCTGTGCCTTATTGATCAAATGCAGCAGGGCTCTCCTGGAAGATCGTCTGGTTTTAAGCGATGTTCCTGAAAAAGTGGAGACAGTTATAGCTAGTTCTTGGCCGTGGAGGCTGCTGTGAGACCCCCACCATGGAGGTGGTCCCTGAAGGGAGGAGCGGCTGTGTCCCCACTTCACCTCGTGTGGCTCCAAGTGCATCGAGGGCTCTGACAGCACACACCTTCCAACACAGTGTTTGAGGCAAGAACCCTAGGTGGGCTGCAGACAATACTCAGGTGATTTTAGGGCACATTTCGTGTGGATTCAGGTTTTACGCCCTGTTTAAGTTTCAGCAGCATCTTTTAAAGGTGGATATAGGATAGCAAATGGATGCAGAAAATCTAGACATTAGGATATTCTGTGCCAAGACCAAGGACCTTCCTCCGACCAAAATATTGACTAAGTGAAAGATGCACATGGCCCTTGTGTATTTCATTCAGAAATCCATCCTGTTGAAAAATCGGGTCCTTTTTCATTGCGGTCACCTTGCCACAAGTCCCTCCAAATGGGAAGTTTTTGCTAACGTCAGACGGCTGTCACCTTCCATGGCACAGTCCCCCTCCCAGCTCTCTCGGAGTCACTTGCGCCCTCCGGTATGAGTTTCTGTTCCCCTTCGTTGCTCAGGGCTGCGGGATCCACTGGCAGAGGCCCAAAGACTGCTGTTCTCACTTGGAGAAATTATGAGCCTCCCGGGACTATGATCTTCCCATGCCCTCTGCAGTCCTGCTTGGACATTCTGGGTTTTCAGAGGGCTTCCCCTCCACGTACACCCGGGTATTGCCGCCCTGAGCAAGTCTCACCTTCTTTTGAGGCCGTGACACTGTGACTGGAGCTGTGTTGGCTGGAACCTTGTGTGTCCTGCAGAGAAAGCTCTTGAGTCCCACCGACTGGGCCTGAGTCAGACAGAAGTCTTTGGCCTCCATTTTTAGTTACAGGGCCTCTTCCTCACTGGCCTTGGTCCCTTCCTCAGCCTACCCTTCCATCAATCACGTCACACCACCTGGCAGGGTGCGCGTCTCTCCTCCAAAGGGCCACCCTTTGGGTGCAAATCCCAACTCTATCCTTTATTAACGCGTGACGTTGGGCGAGTTACGTACCTCTGTGGACCTCATCATGCTCCTCCAATACTACTAATAATACTGCCTAGTGCTTGCTTTTTTTTAAAAAAAACTCCTCATGTATTATTGTCTGATAGAAAGTAGATCTCTATTGCTCTTCACTGTTATCCTCCCGAGGCTGGGAGCCATCAGCCAGTCCAGTTGGTTCTCGTTTCATTCACTTGAGATGCTGTGAGTGGGCAGGACGTCTTGATGAGTCAGCACTCCCCTTCTGGGTGGGCCTGCGCCCTGAGCACTTCTGAGAAGGCTGTCTTTGAGGAGGACTCCTCTTCTGGTAGAAGAGAACAGGGCTCACGATTTCTCCTTCCCTGGTGGGTCGCGACAGCCACAAGGTGGAGTGGTGATTTGCACCCAGGATGCTAAGGGGAAATTTAACACCATCCAGGGCAGTGTATGCGGAAATGGTTTGGTAAGTATTCAGTCCGATATTTTTCAGCCAGAAGTGGCCACGGGGCAGCGGGCTTTGTATGAGAAGGCTTCAGGAGAAGGTGAAGTGTGAAACCCTGTGCATCACATTCCCTCGTTGGAATTTCATGTTTTGTTTCTTCATGCCTCCTCCCCACCCACATCATATTCCTCTTTTCATTAATTTTCATGGAAATTTAACACTTCCAAATATCTACATAAAATGTTAAGAGCAAAATCGAAATAATAAACATTTCTGTGCAAGAGTGCGTCCGCACACTCATCCACCTCCCGCATGCATATAGTGTAGCTGTTACGGAGCTGTGCCCCTACTTCATGGTAAATGAGCCAATGGACGCATCTTGAAGCCTTACAGAGGGTCCACAGCGTCTTAGAAAATGTTGAGGTCACTGCAAACGTGCTTGTCTGCTCTTTGATTTTATTTCATTTCTCATCATCCTGAGAAATGTTCCCTGCAGCCAAAATGCCAACTACTCATTTTAAATAGAAGTCTGGTTTCTTCTAAAGTTACGGAAAGAGAAAAAAGCCACAGTCTTTCTTTTCTGTTTCCTCCTTGAGAGCCAAGAAAAGCAGGTCAAAGCCATTTCTGACCAGGATTAAATAATAGGGCCTCCCACATCCCACAGGCTCTAAACCAACAAATTGAAGAAAGCAACCTTTTTGGAGTTTGTCTGTGTATGGGGCAACATTTCTTCATGCAGTTCCGGTCACATTCACAAAATTGGCCACCTACTGTTTGCTGGTCCCGTTATGGCCCCAAATAAGACACAGTCCCTGTCCCCAAGTGGTCTATAGTTTAATAAGAAAGGTTAGAAAGGTGAACTGACCTTATAGGACACGTGGAATAGGACAAGCTCCATAAGATAAGAGCCAGTCTGGAAGGCGAGGGTAAAGTTATCAGTGAGTAAAAGGATGTTGATACAACATTGTGCAAGAGTCAGGCAGGAAAGGAGTAAAATCAACATTGATGGAAAAATTTGCTTAGGCTGGGAAAGCTGGTTGTTTTTCTGTTTGTTTCAGAGGAAGAGGCAAAGGGATAGGTCAGTAATGGTAGTCATGCCTGTTTAAATTGAAGGAGAGAAAAGTTAAGGGAGTACCCACTTTGACCTTTGGGAATTTATGCAGAGTCTTTTGCAGAGAGGGAGTGGATGGAAATGAAGTTGGGAAAAGAGACCCTTTCTTGGTCAGTGATAAAATGTTCATTCCTGGTGTACCTTTCAGTCTTTCAACACACGCTGCATGTGTTCAAGGGTCTACATTATCATTTGCTTTTTTAAAGATTATTAAGAGAACAGTGATTTCATTTTTAATTACCTCCCTGCTGAGTTTTCCTCCACTGGCATCTTTTGCTTTATGTTTGAGTTAACCTCTTCTGGATCCAGCTGTCTTTAGGTTACTGGTGTAAAGTAGATGTGAGTGGCAGGTTGTTATAGCAACTGAATGTGATAGCAGTTGGGGATACCTGTGGGGATTGATCACGAGCCTGAAGAGTCTGCAAGCTTTTCTTAGGAAATTTTACAGTCACTTAAAGACCTTTCTTGCAATTTTTATTCTGACAGTGAACCTTTTCATGAATGTTTAGATTGTCTGAAATGGTACAAAATTACAATGAGACGGTTGTAAGACGTTCCATGATTCCCAGAGAACTGTAATGCTGAACATTCTACTGTGGTTCTATTAAAGTCGTGAATAAGGAGGATTTGGCAGAGACCAGAGTGGGAATGGATTCTCTGATGTAAAACTTTGGTGATTCACATTGTCTGCGACCTCTTTAGCAGGCCACTCAAGGCTTCGTCGTCTTTCCCTCAGCCATCTAGCTTTGTGCTGTTTCTTTCCTTCATACTCCTTACATGTGAGCACAGTGGTGATTCTTGCTACCAGAACAAGACGTTCACTGTTGCAGCTTGGGGCTTTCCCCTCTTTCTAGCAAGCTTTGAACCGAATTCTTCATCTGGTTAAATTCTTCTTGGACTGAGCTTAAGTTTCACCTCCTCGGTGAAGCTTTACCTGCACCCTCTTCTAGGCAGAATTCATTCTCTTTTCTGTGCTCCCTGCAGACTGGCTGAACCACTGAGATAATAAGTTGAGGGTGGTATCATGGTTGTGTGGTTGCTTTTCAGGGAGCACGGAGTACTTTTGAGTAACACACGTTTTTCTTTGTTGTTTCACATATTCCTCTTCTTCTTTTGCACAAAACAGGGCACTGTTGCATGTGCCCACACTTGTTTGTTCTGTTGCGCACGTACTATAGAACCACCCTAGGTGAAGCTGGGGCTTTCATAATGACCCCCCTCTAGGGCATCATAGAATACCCAGGTGATGTTTTGGATGATGTTAAAAGGGACATTGTTCCTGTACTTTAAAGGACTTCAAAATGGGAGGGGAAGAGGACAGTGGGCCTTAGAACCTTCCACCCTGCTCTACCATCAGGCTGAGGTACTGTTTTGGCCCAAGTTTCTCAGTCTAGGTTTGGCAAGAAGTGTTTAATAATACAAATGCCTCAGCCTCAGAGAGTCTAATTTGGTAGGCCTGTGGATGACTCCTAATGAAGAGAATGTGTCCAGAGCTTAGCCCTTGACCGTGTGCACAGCCGGCCTGAGAAGCATTGATCCCACGGTGGCTTTCATTCCTGGGTGCACATTCAATTCCCCAGGGAAGTCTTCCAAATATCAAGGCCCGGGTCCCACCCACACCACCTAACACAGAATCTTTAACACCAAACCACTGATCTAAGCTTTCCTCCTCCTGCTTTCCACCAAGAAGCAAGATGTGGAAGGGAGAAGAGCAGCAAGGGGTGATTCTAATATGAGAAATCACAGAGGGCGCGTGTTTATTAGTTTTTACCGTAGTTATTTTTATTTTTGTTTTCTGATAAGGAAGGAGGAATGGAGGAGAACAATATGAACAGCTAGAAGGGAGGGGCAAGGCCATTTCAGGTGGAAGAATTAATATTTGCGAAGGCATGGGAATGAGCAATTTACTTCAGCTGATAGACTACGTACGTGGATTAACGAGGTAGACTCTTGCATGACTGGACGTGGGAATGCGGTGGGTAGGGCAGCTCAGAGCTTAGGTCGAGGGTATGGATTTAATGTTGACCAGCACAGGAGTTACTTTGTTTCTAAGCAGGGGAGTGATTTTATAGCGAACATTTAATTTCAATAAGATGTCTTTTTTTTTACCATGCTTATAGTGTGTCTTAGCTTGGGCTACAGGAAAAACAAAAAACCTTAGACTGGGTGGCTTAAACAACAGGAATTTATTTCTTACAGTTCTGGAGGCTGGGAAGTCCAAGGCTAAGGTGCTCATTGATTTGGTTCCTGATAAAGTTATCTTTCTGGTCTGCAGACCACCTTTGCACCATGTCACTGTGTCCTCACATGGTCGGGGTGCGGGGAGCTCGGATCTCTCCCTCTTCTTAAATAAGGACACTAATCCCATCATGGGGGCCCTGCTCTCATGACCTCACTTAAACCTGACTGTCTCCCAAAGGCCCCACCTCCAAATACCATCACATTGGGAGTTAGCACTTCAACACATGAATTTTGGCGGGGACACAAACGTTCAGTTTTATAACCAGGTGGATTGAAATAAATAGTAATATGGAAAGACCTTATTCAGGACCAATTTGTGTGGTAATTATGGAATGCTGGCTGCCTCTTATTTTGCAGGTTCAATTTCATGAACCAGGGTCTAACATGGAATTCGGGCAACCTGTGCTGCTTCCCCCGTCCCTACCCGTGCTTCTCTTGACCTTGCCACTTCTCTGTCTCCCTTCTGTGCTGAATCATTCTCTATTATCTAGGATAAATGTCTAAAAGTTGGTGCAAAGAAATAGAAGAAAAATGTAAAAGTAACAATTATGGGCACACAGTTTTAAAGATGAAAACTGCCTTAGAACAGTCTGCATTGTTTAAAATATATATTTAAAAGCAAGTATGTGTTGGGTGTGTTTTTTTTGTTTTTGTGTTGGGTGTTTTTAACACTTGTATATCCTTCAAAGAATCCTAAAAAAAAAAATAATGTTAGAATTTTAGATCTTTAAAAATTTAAAATTGGATTTTTGCTTATATTGCTTCAGGTAATTCCATGAAGGGAAATTGTCTTCAAACTGGAAGAAATGAATAAATATAGATAATAGAAAGGAATCTAAAATCAGAAAGAATATATTTTAAATCAACCTAGTTTCTTTGAAGAGGGAAGGTTTCCACATTTAATTAAATTGTATCACAAATAGTGAGAGAGTTTGCAAATTTGATCATAGGACCATGGACCAATAACGTCTGAAAAATATTGCGTTGTAGCAATATTTATGGTAAATATTGTAGCATTTCTGGAAGATTGGTGATAGGAAAATATTTCATTGTCAAAACTGCAGGTGAAATTGTAGCTTAATAAGTTTAATGACAACCTCTAGAAAATTCCCCAGAGTCCTTAAACAGATATTTTATGTAGACTTAGAAAGGAAAATCACAATGAACTAGCATGAAATAAATAAATAAAATATATGTAAATAAAGTATATATATTATATAAATAAAATATACATTATATACATATATATGTAAATAAAATAAATATATGTAATTAGCCTCATTTCATTTACTGGATAGGGTTATTACAGTCATAGATTTAGGAAATTCCATAGACAATTCGTGTCTAACTTTTAACAGTGCATCTGATCCTTTTTCATGATTTCCCTATGGTCTAGATGGAAACCATTCCCACAAATATTACTAATTAATTCCCAACTGGAGGCAGGTTTCTGTTTGAGCAGGATTTCTGTACTTGGTTATGACCTGGTTGCTACTTTCATCAGTGACTTAGGTGAATCATACATGAATGCTTATCAACTTATTCTCCTCTGGGAAAGAGAGCTAATGCACCTGACAATAGAAATCAGAGTTTGAGATCTATCAACGGAAACGATGGTCCGGTGTTAACCAGTAAAATATAACAAAAGATTATACATTTAGAAAATGTGGCAGTTAGATTAACGGGTAAGTATCAATGCCTATCACCCCCCCATGCTCTGGGGTGTTTTGTCTACTTCTGTATTATTTGTAAATTCTAAGTTGAAGCTGACTGGCCATTTGTCAGGGTTCTGGCAGAACCAGTCCCTGAGTTGTGAGGGAGGTTGGATTTGACTTCTTTGCTAAGCCTGGAAGTCCATTATTTTTTGAAATTATTTTGAGAAACTGTTTTATGAAACACACTATTATCTCACTTACCTGTCGTAGAGCAAAATCACCCATCTCATCTATCAAACTTGGTTTCAAATCGCTTGCTGTTGTTTGGATAAAAATAAACTCTCTCCTCAGAGGATGAGAACTGTCAACATTCAGAATGCTCAAGAGAAGGGCTGCAGGCTTAGAAGGCATTTCCAAAAAAGAGAAATTGCTAATGTTTTGAACAAGGTACTAGAATCTCAGGAAAACGCCATCTGTTATTGAGTGCAATTTTGTGTTTATTTTCTAGGGTGGCAGCTTTGAATGGACAGTGGTAACTTGACTGTTTAAACTCCCCTATCCCTTTTATTTCTAATTTTACAAACTCTAAAAGTATTTTTCATTGGAAGGAGAAAAGATAGAATATGACAAAATATTTATAAAGTGTTTGTAAATTATAAAGAATAATAACACAACAAATACCTGAGAATTCAGTACCGATTTTAATAACAAAGGGCACTACCATAACCTCTGACGTCCACCAGGGTATTTTCCTTAATCCATCCTTGAACATACTCTAATTGGCCTGCAGTTTTTACTTATCATTCCCTTGTTTTTCATTATTCTTTTTACCAAATATTTATATCTTTAATGACGGCAGCATAACACTTTTATACAGTGATTTCTATGTGCCAAACACTTGTAGGTGCCATATACTCATTTAACCCTAGAACAATCATCAGAGGTAGGTAGACCCATTGTACAGATGAGGAAATGAGGTATATAGAGGCTAAATAACTGTCCAATCATAGGAACAGTAAGTGTAGTAACCAGAATTCCAACTCAGGCAGTCTGGTTGCAGTTTTGTGTGCTCTTAACCTCCACACCACGCCACCTCTCAAGAATACATAGCATAGTTCTATCTGTGTTTTTTTTTTTAAATTAATTAATTAATTTTTTGCTGCATTGGGTCTTTGTTGCTGCGCTCGGTCTTTCTCTAGTTGCGGCGAGTGGGGGCTACTCTTCATTGCGGTGTGCGGGCTTCTCATTGCAGTGGCTTCTCTTGTTGCAGAGCACGGGCTGTAGGCCCGGGGGCTACAGTAGTTGTGGCACGTGAACTCAGCAGTTGTGGCTCACAGGTTCTAGAGTGCAGTCTCTGTAGTTGTGGCGCACGGGCTTAGTTGCTCCGTGGCATGTGGGATCCTCCCGGACCAGGGCTCGAACCTGTGTCCCCTGCATTGGCAGGTGGATTCTTAACCACTGAGCCACCAGGGAAGTCCCTATTTGTGTTTTTTAAATGTTGTGTAAGTGAGATACAACTGTACATATTCTGGAACTGGTGTTTTTCAATCACCGCTCTTCCCAAGTTTCATCTGTTTTGTTCTGTGGAGCTGTAGCTCATTCATTTTCACTGCTATGGAGTATTATTTCACATTTTGAATGTATTTATCCATTCTGCTTTCATTGGACATTTGGGCTGTTTCTATTTTTTTCTGTGATAAACAGTGCTGATATAATGTTTTTGATACCAGCTTGTGAGTATGTGCCAGAGATATCTAGGGTCTGTACCTTGGAGTGTAATTGGTAATGATTGTGCTGTGTACACCTTCAGTGTTCCTAGGTAATACCAGGTGATTCCCAAAGCGATTGTGCCATATTGTATACCTTCTAACAGTATATAAGTTCTCTTTCTCGCCAGTGGTTAATATTTCCAAGAATTAATGCTAAAAATAAACTTTAAAAATGTTGCCAGTGTGTATAGAGTGGTTCACGGTGGTAGAGAAAAGAATGAATGGGGGAGAGGGGGCCGGAGGTAAATTTCCATTTCTTTGATTACCGATGAATTTGAGCATGTTTTCTTTTTTCTCTCCCCCCCACCCCATTTGGGTTTCCCCTTCTGTAAAGTACCTGTTCAAATCTTTCTTCACTTCTTTTTTCTGTTTTTTTTGGGGGGGAGTCTTTTTGTTATTGATTTCTACTAATGCTTTGTCAATTAATACAAATGGGCAATATCTTTTTTATTTTGTGGCTTGTGTTTTCACTCTCTTCATAGTGTTTTTGATAAACAGAATTACTTGATTAAATTTATAAATTATTTTAGAATATCTGCATTTTTGTATATGTTTATTTATTAAATACTTCCCCTCCACCTTTGATAAAAGGATACTTTCCTATATTATTTTCTGAACATTACCTAGTTTTGTGTTTCACATTTCCATCTTTAACCTACCTGGGATCAATTTTTATGTATCCTTTGAGGTAGGGTCCAATTTCTTTTTTTCTCTGTAAGGATAATCAATTTTTGAGGGACCATTTATTGAAAAATGTATCTTTCCTCACTATTCTACAATGCCAGTTCTGTCATAAATCAAGTTTTCATATGTTTTTTGGTCTGTTACTGAATCGCATTTTTTTGTGTCATTGCTCAGCTTGTCTATTCCTGGGTCAATACCACACTGTATTAATTGTTAACATTTTATAACAAGTCTTGATATCTCTTAATACTAGCCCTACTTCCATTAAAAAAATTTTTTTTTTTATTTTCTGGAGTCTTGGCTACTCTTGTTCTTTGCTCTTCTATATAAATTTTAGAATTAGTCTGTCAAGGTCACCCAAAAGCCTATGGGAAATTTGATTGGAATTTTATTAATCCATAGATCATTCAGGGGAGAACTGACGTCTTTAAAAAGTCTTCCACCACGTGAACAAAGATCTCCTCATTTTTGGGTGTTTTGATGACTTTCTAATATGTCTTTAAGTTTGCCTCTGCCCAATTCTGTCTCTTCTCTTTCTGAAACTCTAATAGACATATGTTAGATTTACTTTCTCGCTGTTTTCTACAACTGTTAACTTTCCTATTTTCTATCTCTATTATGCATTCTGGATAATTTCTTTAGATCTGCATTATAGTTTGCTAATTTTTCTTTTCTGTTGCTTCTATATACCATGTACCCATTTATTATTTGCTTTTAATTAGTTTTCCTTATTAAAGGTTATCTATATTCTTTAAAATATATAGTTATTTATAGGCTCTTGTTCTTTAATCTTAATTTTAATCCCTTTTTTTATTTCTTTAAGGACACCAAACATAGTTGTTTTATATTCTAGTTATGACCATTTTAGTATTCTAGAGTCTGTTGTTTTTGCTGGCTTGTACTCATTGAGTCCTTTTTATTCTCCTGTGTTCATGATTTCTGATAGAGATTTCAGGTGTCTTGGTACTTTCTTGGAATTCTTTTGAGACCTTTGTTTAAAACTGGTTTCTCTAGGGAGGACTTGTATTTACTCTTAGACACTCAGGGAAATTTATTAACCCATACCTACTTCAAACTAATTATTTGGGCTGAAGTCTTTGGGACAGCCCAGGGAGCAAACTTATGTAAAGGCTAGCTTACAGCCAAATATTCAGGGAAGATATTTTTCCTTCTGTCACTTGGTACCAATATCCAAGACAGATATTTTTCCTGTAGATGCATGAATGGAGTCTTTGAGACTTAGCCCCTGTTTTTCCCTGAGTTCTCTTTAGACAATACACCAGAAATGTTTACATGTAAATACTCCCTCACTGCATCTTGTCTAACTCTCCCACATGCAAAATTCTGTGACTCACAGTGGCACATACAAGTGAGACGCCTTAAAGTTTAAGCTTCATTAGTTTCATGATAAATCCACCTCTGCTTAAGAGTGAATGTTCATTATTTTATCATATCAAGGACACTGGAGCTTTACGAATAAATATTTTTATTTTATAAAGTAGTTTATAGCCTCATATAGTCGGTAAGGTACTGTCTTCTCACTTTTACAGTTGAGGAGAAGAAAGCTTGGCCCTGTTACGTGGCTTGCCCAGAGTTATAAAGTTAATAAGTGTTGAATCCGTTTTTTTTTTTTTTTTAATTTTTATTTTGGTCCAGTTCAGTTTCCACTTTACAATGCGAATCCTCTGTTTAATGAAAGTAGATGCCTTAGACGCCGTTTTAAAACCTTTACTGTGTTCTAGGAAAGTAACAGGAAAAAGGTGCCTTTAATATTCTTACTTAATTAAATCTTCACAACAACCCCATGTACTGTAAATTAGTCTTCCTGTTTTACAGATGAAGAAATTGAGTCTAAGCGACATTGAGTCATAGGTAGATCATATATTTAGCAGGTGGGAGAACGAGACTTCGACTCCAGGTTACTTTAAATCCTACTTCTGTCACCTCCTCCTGGTAGCTTCCCTCATCACCATCATTCCCCTCCTGCACCACTTATTCCTATTATTCCCTTCATAACAGTTGTATCTCTCAGCAATGATTCACGTGTTTATTTACTTATTTATTATCTGTTTTCTGTACCAGGGTCATAAGCTCAACAAGAGGCGGGACCATGAACATTTTGTTTACTTCTCTACAACCAGCAATTCATTGTACTTCTGTGTAGTACATAGTAGGCATTGAATATAAATACTGAATGTCTAAGAGTCTGATTCCGAAACCCACTTTATTTTTCCTAAATATACTGCCTCCCCCTTTCTTAAAAGCCCTTACTGCATGGGGTTTTTCTTGTTACCTTAGACTTATGGCCAAGTCTCAAAGCTGAAGACCACGAACACACTAAGGATCACACATTCTAAGTCTGGAGAGCTGCCAGAGGTTAAGATCAGACACCTCTTGGGAGGGCTAAGATCAGAAAATTATTCTACCCAGCCCTTCTATCCATTCCTGTAACTCGATAGAAAGGGAGGGTAGAAGAGAAGATGTTGCTTTGTTCAGAGTACAAAGTGAAGAAAGTTTCATTGCTTCTCTCATTCTCTAGCGGCTACTAGGGGGAAAGGGAGAGGGCTCAGAGAGAATAGTCCTGCAAGTTGGGGGTGTCTGCACAAAGGCCTGGCAGACAACCCCCATTAGGGCATACACTTAGCTCATGGACTTGGCTGCCAGGCCATCCAGTAGAAGAAACAAAATTGTGAAGAGATGACTTGGTGGGGGACTGCCAGGCAATATGGGGGCAAATGTTGGGGATCCCTGCAAGTTCTTGGTTCCCGAAAATTTTAAAAGATTGATCCCACTCAGGCTCTCAGAAACAGGTAGTGAATTTTTTTATTTTTTGGTGGAGTAAGTGCAGTCTTGTTAGTGTCATCACAATGATACATCCTGGGTGTGCTGGAGGCAGACAACAACAACAACAAACCCTGGACATTAGAGGACTGCAGGTTGATGCAACTTCCATCCTGCCATCAGATGGGTGCGAAGACAAAATCTTGGTCGGGATGGTTAATGCAGAGGGACCAGTGTGGGCTACACCCTGGTCAGTGGAGCAGACTGAAGCTACCATTGGTCCAAGACGAGGAGCTCAGCCTGCCCTGTGGCTAGCCAAGGCCAGTGCTGCTGCCAACCTCATCCGATCAATTGGTAATTTCCAGAGTTCTGAAAAATAACGATTTTTGACAATTTAGCCAGTGTTCTCATTGCTTCTATGAAGGAGCAGTTTTTCAGAGGTTCTGATTCTGCCTTTTCCACTGTTGGCACAGGAGTGGGAATGCAGAGTGAGAAGTATCTTTTGATACCTTTTCTGATAAGTGGAAGTTTTTAATTTTGATGATTTCCTGTTTGTCAACTTCTTCTTGTATGGCTAGAACTTTCTGCATCCTATCTAAAAAAAAATCATTGTCTACTCCAAGGTCATATTTTCTTCTAGAAACTTAATAGTTTTACCTTCTAGGTTTGTATCTGTGATCCCTCTTTTTTTGGGGGGGGGGATTGCATGTCCTTATACTCTGCCATCTTGAACCAGTCTCCCCTCTTAAACTTTTTTTTTTAACATCTTTATTGGAGTATAATTGCTTTACAATGGTGTGTGAGTTTCTGCTTTACAACAAAGTGAATCAGTTATACATATGTTCCCATATCTCTTCCCTCCTGCGTCTCCCTCCCGCCCACCCTCCCTATCCCACCACTCTAGGTGGTCACAAACTACCGAGCTGATCTCCCTGTGCCATGCAGCTGCTTCCCACTAGCTATCCACCCTACGTTTGGTAGTGTATATATGTCCCTGCCACTCTCTCGCTTGTGTGAGCTTTAGCTCAACAACAAAGTGAATCAGTTATACATATGTTCCCATATCTCTTCCCTCCTGCGTCTCCCTCCCGCCCACCCTCCCTATCCCACCACTCTAGGTGGTCACAAACTACCGAGCTGATCTCCCTGTGCCATGCAGCTGCTTCCCACTAGCTATCCACCCTACGTTTGGTAGTGTATATATGTCCCTGCCACTCTCTCGCTTCGTCACAGCTTACCCTTCCCCCTCCCCATATCCTCAGGTCCATGCTCTAGTAGGTCTGTGTTTTATTCCC
>NC_041218.1:16170659-16172334 GCF_002837175.3 Physeter macrocephalus
ATATTTGGGAAGTTTTCAACTATAATCTCTTCAAATATTTTCTCAGTCCCTTTCTTTTTCTCTTCTTCTTCTGGGACTCCTATAATTCGAATGTTGGTGCGTTTAATGTTGTCCCAGAGGTCTCTGAGACTGTCCTCTGTTCTTTTCATTCTTTTTTCTTTATTCTGCTCTGCAGTAGTTATTTCCACTATTTTATCTTCCAGGTCACTTATCCGTTCTTCTGCCTCAGTTATTCTGCTATTGATCCCATCTAGAGTATTTTAAATTTCATTTATTGTGTTGTTCATCGTTGCTTGCTTCCTCTTTAGTTCTTCTAGGTCCTTGTTAAATGTTTCTTGCATTTTGTCTATTTCCAAGATTTTGGATCATCTTTACTGTCATTATTCTGAATTCTTTTTCAGGTAGACTGCCTATTTCCTCTTCATTTTTTAGGTCTGGTGGGTTTTTACCTTGCTCCTTCATCTGCTGTGTGTTTTTCTGTCTTCTCATTTTGCTTATCTTACTGTGTTTGGGGTCTCCTTTTCACAGGCTGCAGGTTCGTAGTTCCTGTTGTTTTTGGTATCTGTCCCCAGTGGCAAAGGTTGGTTCAGTGGGTTGAGTAGGTTTCCTGGTGGAGGGGATTAGTGCCTGTGTTCTGATGGATGAGGCTGGATCTTGTCTTTCTGGTGGGCAGTCCATGTCTGGTGGTGTGTTTTGGGATGTCTGTAGTCTTATTATGATTTTAGGCAGCCTCTCTGCTAATGGATCGGGCTGTGGTCCTGTCTTGCTAGTTTTGGGGCATAGGGTGTCCAGCACTGTAGCTTGCTGGTCATTGAGTGAAGCTGGGTGTTGGTGTTGAGATGGAGATCTCTGAAAAAACGGGACGGTCAGAACCCTAGGACAAATGGTGAAAGCAAAGCTATACAGACAAAATCTCACACAGAAGCATACACATACACACTCACAAAAAGAGAAAAAGAGGAAAAAAATAATATATCTTGCTTCCATAGTCCACCTCCTCAACTTGGGATGATTCGCTGTCTGTTCAGGTATCCCACAGATGCAGGGCACTTCAAGTTGATTGTGGAGCTTTAATCCACTGCTTCTGAGACTGCTGGGAGAGACCTCCCCCTCTCCTCTTTGTTCGCACAGCTCCTGGGGTTCAGCTTTGGACTTGGCCCCGCCTCTGCGCGTAGGTCGCCTGAGGGTGTCTGTTCTTTGCTCAGACAGGACGGGGTTAAAGGAGCAGCTGATTCGGGGGCTCTGGCTCACTCAGGCTGGGGGGAGGGAGGGGCACGGAGGCGCGGTGAGCCTGCGCGGCAGAGGCCGGCGTGACGTTGCACCAGCCTGAGGCGCGCCGTGAGCTCTCCCGGGGAAGTTGTCCCTGGATCCCGGGACCCTGGCAGTGGCGGGCTGCACAGGCTCCCGGGAGGGGAGGTGTGGAGAGTGACCTGTGCTCGCACACAGGCTTCTTCTTGGTGGCGGCAGCAGCAGCCTTAGCGTCTCGTGTCCGCGCTGATAGCCGCGGCTCGCGCCCGTTTCTGGAGCTCCTTTAAGCGGCGCGCTTAATCCCCTCTCCTCGCGCACCAGGAAACAAAGAGGGAAGAAAAAGTCTCTTGTCTCTTTGGCAGCTCCAGACTTTTTCCCGGACTCCCTCCCGGCCAGCCGTGGCGCACTAACCCCTTCAGGCTGTGTT
>NC_041218.1:16172362-16235119 GCF_002837175.3 Physeter macrocephalus
GTCCCGTCCCTATTCTTTTTTTTTTTTTTTTGAGGTACGCAGGCCTCTCACTGTTGTGGCCTCTCCCGTTGCGGAGCGCAGGCTCCGGACGCGCAGGCTCAGCGGCCATGGCTCACGGGCCCAGCCGCTCCGCGGCACGTGGGATCTTCCCGGACCGGGGCACGAACCCGCGTCCCCTGCATCGGCAGGCGGACTCTCAACCGCTGCACCACCAGGGAAGCCCGTCCCTATTCTTTTGTCTCTGTTTTTTCTTTTTTCTTTTGCCCTACCCAGGTACGTGGGGAGTTTCTTGCCTTTTGGAAGGTCTGAGGTCTTCTGCCAGCATTCAGTAGGTGTTCTATAGGAGCAGTTCCACGTGTAGATGTATTTCTGATGTATCTGTGGGGAGAAAGGTGATCTCCGAGTCTTACTCTTCCGCCATCTTCTCTCCTATCTGTGATCCCTCTTAAAGCATTGTTTGTATACAGTGTGTGATAGGGATCAAATTAAATTTTTTTCCAGTATGAATAACCGTTTTTTTCAAGATCATTTGTTAAAAGGATATTCTTTTCCCCATCGATATGTTTCATTGCCGCTTTTGAAGTCATACATGTGTGGCTCTATTTCTGGAATCTCTATTCTTTTCCATTGATCTAATTGTCAATTCTTTCTTAGATGTCACATGCTCTTGATTTGTCTTTATAGTAAGTTTTAAATTGGGTAGGGCAAGTCCTTAAACTTTTTCTTCTTTTTCAAGATTTTTGACTACTTTATGTATTATTTTCATTTCTAATATATACATTTTAATATCAGCTGGGTTTTGACAGGGGTTGTGTTGAATCCATGTGTCATTTTGGGAAGATGTGACATGTTAACAGTATTGAGTCTTTCAATATGCAAATATTTACATATTTATTAACAACTTCTTTAATTTCTCTCAGTAAAGTTTTGTAGTTTTCAGTATAAGGTCTTATACATATTCTCTTAGATTTATACCTAATAGTTCACTTTTTTATGAATTTGTCATTTTTGTGAAAATGTCATTTTTGATGGTATTTTAAAATTTTCAGTTTTCAATTTGTAATTGCTTATGTATAGAAATACAATTGATTTTTGTATATGGCTTCTGGACACTATGACTGCAAACTCACATATTCATTCTGATAGATTACTTGGGATTTTACATGATTTTACACAATCATGCCATCTGCAGATTAAAAGTTTTACTTTTTCCTTCCCCATATATGTATATTTTTTCTTAATTATTTTTCTCTTTTACGATACTGGCTAGGACTTCTAGTACAATGTTGAATAGAAGTGGTGAGAATAGACATACCTTGTTTCAATATTATGCGGAAAATGTTATGTATGTATGATGTTACTTGTATATTTTTAGACATACCTTTTATCAGATTGAAGACTTTTTTCCTCTTTCTAGCTTGTTGAAAGTTTTAGTCAAGATTTCGGTTTTTGTAAGTAGCCCTGCAGGATGCATATGAAGCATGAGGATCTGGGTAATGATGAGTTCGTTGCTAGGGGGGCCCGGAAAATGGAAAGAACATGTACACTTGCTGGCCAAGCTGGATGGGATGGATGAAAGCCACACAGTGATAATGTAGATAAGTTGGGCTGAGGTGAAGAGACCTGATTTCTATTCCCAGCTCTACCACCAACTAGCTATTTGACCTTAAATAAGGTACTTTGCCCTCTACGTTGGACCCAGAGATACAGCTGACAGCCAAGTTGATTTCAGAGAAAGTCTGGTAGAGTTGCAAATGTGACTAAAAGATTTGAAAACTAAGAAATGTGAGAGGAGATTGATGAGCCTGGTCTTGCTTTGTCTGCTAAAGAGAAGGCTGAGATATACATTGATTTGTTACTGATTCTGGTTTACTGCACCAAGACAAGCATTCACCAGCTCTCTAGTCTCTGGGTGCTTTGACATCTCTTTTCTTCAATGTCACATGTTCCTGGGTTCTTTAGCTTTATTGTAAGTCTCAGGATCAGGAATGTAAGTCTCTAGATCAGGGAGTGGTTTATTCCCTAACCTTACTTTTAAGTAATTCCTTTATGGAGGTCTCTTCATCTGAACCATCTGAGGTGAGTTCTCTTTTTTGCCAGGACCCTTCTCTCACTGATACAAGTGGAGAAGACCCATGCTCTTGAGCCTCTCTGTAAACCTCGCCATCATGCCTAGGGCTGGTCTCAAAGTAGGCAGTAGGTCTCTGCCTCTAACCCCACCCTCACCCCACCTATATTTACAGTATTCTGGATTGTAACTTAGGAAAATTATTTTAACTACTATGAATATCATTTGAGTCCATTTCTTTGGATCACGATGGTTTTTGCATTTCCATGAGTCTCTTTAGAGACTGTATATACCCGTATTAGGGAAATATCCTAAACTGTTTTCAGTTGGCAAAACTGTTGGGTTATCTGTTCAGTGGCATTACCAGTTGAACAAGATTGCGGTGGAAGCAGCAAAGGTGCCAGGGTGACGGAAAATTGAAGGAGGTCGGGAAGTGTCCTAGCATGGAAATGGGGAGGGGGGCTGTAAAGACAAGCGTTTCCTGTTGCTAGTTTTGCTGGGAACAACCCTCTGGAAATCTAAATTCTTTCCCCTAAATTCTGTGGATTCCCAAACGGCTTATGTTCTTAAGGTTATTTCTGTTCGCAGGCTCATGCTTTTTCTAAATTTGTTCAATTTCGGATTATCTTTCTATCCCAGTAGGCAGTCGATTCTATATTCATTGACCTAGATGTAAAATTCAGCCCCTTCTTCAATTTCCACATTCATAAAACCTCACTGCGTTTAAGCCAGGAGTAGACTTCTCTGAAGATATAAGAGCGGGTGGGAAATACGGCAGAGGTAAAGGACATACTTCCATGACAGCAGTACAACTTCCAAGTGGACATTAGACTGTTCTTAAAATGTCCTTCTGACCCCACCCACCACACCAGAGCATTTCATGGGTCACTTCAAGCCACTGCATGCCCAGTCCTTGTACCATCTTGTCCATCCTTCCCTCCCTCTCCTACTTTTCCTTCCCTTCTCTTCCCTCCTTTTCCCTTTCAGAGGGAAAGCAGATTGATGGAGCCTTTGGAACCAGACATCTGGGCTCCAGTCTTGGCCTCATTACTTCTGAGCTGTATGGCTTATATAAGTTCCTTAACCTTTCTAATGTCAGTTGTTCCATCAGTAAAATGGACATAATAAAATTACCCATTTCGTAAGTTTGTCAGGAGTATTAGAGGTGTTTAGTGGATGCCGCGGGTGGCCGGCCACGTGCCTTCTCAGGACCAAGGTGCTTATTTTTCCAGCTTCCAGGAGTATTGGCTGCTGATGGTCCTCAGGCATTGCCCCAGCATAAAAGAATCTCTTGCCCATGTTGTGCCCTTCCAGGGGGCTGCCCATAACCAAAGACTGGTTGATGTGGAGGTTCAAAGTCTTGTCCCTGCCTGAAACTGGGACAACTCGGAAGGGCCATTCTGGCTCCAGAACTTTATGTGAGATCAGCTGAGGTTTCTGTTATAATCGCATCACAGTTCAGCTTCTTATTTTGCCAGGCCTGCTGCCCTCACTCCCCCGCAAACTGTCCAGTAAACTTGATAACGTCGGTTTCCAGCTTAAGAGAAAATGGTTAAAATAATGTCCAAGGCATACTAGGTGCCCAATAGATTATGATTATTGTTGTCCGGAGAGTAAGATCATGTATTTTATGAGATTTTCCAGAATATTCCAGACATATGTGAAGCTGCACAACAAATTCTGATTAATAGTTTGACCCATGAGTAATGAGAATGAAATTATCCCCAATTTTGACGATGGAAAAAGGGGTCTTTTTTGAGTTTTTTAAATGTTATTTTATTAGAGCATATTCTAATTAGCCTGCTCCAATAGAAGCAGAACCTTGTTTCTTAGTAACTGACTCTTACCTGATACTCTTGGGTACTGTCATTTTGTTGTCTCTGTAGAGTTGATTAATTATCCACAACTGATAGAGGTGCTGGCAGTTTATATCCCCATAAAGTTAGAGGTTAACCTGTGAAAAGCTGATGTGTCATGATTTTATAGATCAAAGAAAAGTTAATGCCACAGGGGCTAAGGTCTTATTAACCTGTGGAAAGTTAACTACTGTTACAGCAGATTTAGCAGTCTATTTAGACATTTCCTTTCTATTATAAATAGTCAATTTGTCATACACAATTTCTTATACACACTTTGATTTTGCATTTTTCTCCCCTGTTGGTTACCTCATTAATGAGTTAATAAAACTTTGTCCGATGCTCACCATTTGTGTGAGAATGTTGTTTTTGACAGTGGTTTTTCCCTAAGAATGTGTCTCTGTTTAAGTATTATTAGTTTCTGAAGGGTAGGATTATGATAGGAAGGTACCCAAAGTTTCACGGGGGCAATTGGAAGAGAGAAGTCAACATTTTGAAGTTAGCCAAACCCTGTCATAGTAAATCCAAATTGTGGGCCTAGCTTTGAAATGTGTGCATTTGCTATTAAACATGTCTATTTGCTGGGGTTGCCATAACAAAGTACCACATACTGAGCATCTTACCAATAGAAATTTATTGTCTCACAGTTCTGGAGGCTGGAGGTTTAAGATCAAGGTGCCGGCCTGTGGGAGGGGCTTCTGAGGCTGTGAGGGAGAATCTGGTGCAGGCCTCTCTCCTCTAGCTGCTGTGGTTTGCTGGCAATCCTTGGCCTTCCTTGGCTTGTAGACACATCACCCTGATCTCTGCCTTCATTTTCACATGGCGTTCTCCTTATGTGTGTGTCTATCCAAATCTTGCCTTTCACAAGGGCGCCAGTCATATTGGATTCGGGGCCCACTCTAAGGCCCTCATTTTAACTTGATTATCTCTGTAAAGACCTTATCGCCAAATAAGGTCACATTCTGGTATACTGGGGATTAGGACTTCATCAGATGAATTTTGGTGGGGAGAACACAATTCAATTCCGAACAGTTGGATTACTTCTTCTCCATTCCCAAGGCTTACTTTCCCCCCTCAACTAGTACATTAAGGAGAAGAATATCATTAGCTCCTGAGAGAATCCCAGTAAAAGAAATCTTGCCTCATTTAAAAATGAGGTTTATTGCCACATCCCACGCCAAGCCCATGCCAGCATTGCGTTAGGAATGTGCTGATAATGAATTAGGATTGGGAAATAAATCCCAACAGTGGGTTCACAAGTTCTCAGGGGCATTTAGCAGTCTGCTTTACAGATTAAACAAACAAACAGATGCCTTTTTGGTATTGCGTTCATTTACACGAATATAATGAAATAATTCCAATGTCATTTGGATTGCATTTTTTAAAAATATGTTGGTAAATTTGTCTGAGGGGAGAGTGTGGTGCTGCTTAATTTTGCTCTAGGCAGTTAGGCAAGTCGCGGAAGAAGAATGATTCCTTTGGCAACCGTGGAATTATTTACCGTGATTGGGAGAACGATCCCGTGTTTGAATAACCCCTTTGAACTGCCTGACACGTAATGGAGGCTTGTTAAATGTTTACTGAATGAACAGAAGAGTCCAGGGAGCCTGGAATATTTGAGAGCAATTGAATAAAAAGCACATATTTATTCAGAGATTTCCCACACACCTAGCTTTGGGGGCAGCCAGTATGTGTGAGAGAATAACAATAGCCTGGATTATTTATTGTGCTCGCCATGTGCCAGGCATCGTGCACACGTTTAAAAAAAGTGATCCTAGCTACTCTCTGAGTTGGATAGTATTATTCTTATTTGAAATAGAAGGAAACGGAGGCTAAGAGAGGTCAAGCAACGTGACTACATAGCTGGTGATGGGTAAGGTAGGGTGTGTTCTCAACCTGTGCGATCTAATGCCTCCCACATTGGCCTCTCTCTAGAAGCTTCCGTTCTTCTTGTGGAGATCAGACACTTATAATTGAGGCAGTTACAAAATTAGGATCGTAAGAGGCTAATCGTATCCTATGTCTCTCTTGCTATGTAAGTATGTGCTGTCACCATTTCATACAAGTGTGGGGTTGTGTAATGGTTAAGTATGTATAATCTGGAGTAAGACGCCTGGATTCAAATCTCACTTGGACCTCTTCCCATCTGTGTGATCTTGGACACGTAGCTTAACCGTTTTGTGCTATACTTTTTTAAATTGTAAATTAGGGGATCATAAATGTACCTACCTCATTGTGAGTGATACATAAGAAATGTAAAATGAAACAGTGCCTGGCAAAATGTATTTCCTGCTAGAGGCTTCACAAAGGCAGCAATTTATATATGCTTTATTCATTTATGTATCTTAAACATCTAGAACAGTGCTTGGTATGAAGTAGACGTTCAGTAGTAAGTACATTGTTGAATGAATAAATATATTTCAGTATATACATGCCAGGGCTTAGTTACATTAGCAGACATAATGAAGTGGTCAGATGCTTGTACATCTACGTAGAACAGTGGTTCTACGTAGAACAGTGGTTCTATGTAGAACAGTGGTTCTATGTAGTCCACGATTCATGCTAGAAGTACCTGGAAGGCCTTTAAATCGACTGATTCTCAAGCCCCACTGCAGGCAGAGGTTGAACACTGCTGTTGGAGAATCACTGTGAAAGTAACAGCTACAAATGTAGAGTAATACAGGTGGAACGTGTTGAAGATTCAATGCCAGTGGTGCTTTTCTGAATGACTTTTGACCCTTAGGAAACTGAAGCCAACCTTTGTTTCAATGATAATTATATTCCTGAAAACGTCAGTATACGCTAAGATCGTCAAAAAATACTCTGTGTTCATATGTAAAATGAATTAAGATTTAGGCTCAAAAAATTACACAATGTTTGTTCCTCTACATAAATCTATGGTGGGATATTTGGAATTTGTGTGGGGCGTGAGACAATTTTTTATTGAGTAGACTCTCCTTAGCATGGCAGGCAGCTCGTCTGGATCAGCCTAGAAGCATTGTGGGCTGCTCTGAATATAGGCAAAGTTAATGCCAGTGAATCGGGGGAAAAACACCAACATGAACCATAAGTAAGATCTTGCTTGAGGTACTTGGGGAGTTAAACCAAGGTGCAGAGTAACTTTTGAGGCAGCTGGTTCCTTTTCTAGAACAAGGAGATGAGTTCACCAATCTTTAATGTGAAAGTTGCTTGTTTTAAGAGAGTTCATGGCTTAGGGGACCTCCTGACTCGCTGGAGTGTCTCCTCCCAGCAGGCGGAGTCCTCATTCTATTCCCACAGGTAGCATCCCTAGGAGAGGGAGTTGGCAAGATGGAGATGGATTGATTACGGGAGCCACATCAACCTGGAATAAGAGGAGAACCAAACTGAATTGAGAGAAATTTGCAAAATGGATAATTAGAGAGCATCCTGGCTAAATAACCACTTACTTATGTGTTTTCCCATAAATTAAAAAAAGCTTCTCTTTATGAAGAGTACATGCTACATGTTTCTTTCGATAAATACATTACCAAAATATTAACAGTATCATATGCCCTTTACAAATGTTGTAGCAAAAGATTCCATTTTAATGTTGATCACAAAGCCGTTTTGAGTTCTTTCAGGCTTCTCAACACTGGATTCTACCTCTTTTTGCCTTTATCTTTAAAGAGCAGCTTTGAGGGATTTCTGGCTCTCTCTGGAAAGAATATCACTGAAACGCAAGGCCTGGGATATAATTCAGATCATCCTAATCAGATTTCTCAACCCTTGATCTAATCAGCAAGCTGTTTTGCTTAACTTCTTGGTCAAGTTCACTCATTAACTCAGAAAGCATTCGTTAAATATACTCTGTGTCTACCCCTGGGCTAGAACATAATAAGATTAGTAGATGAATTGAGCCCTGTCCTTTAAGAGTTTATAGTCTTACTGAATGAAGTGAAGGTAATAATAGAATGCTATTTAAAATGTATGATGGCTTTCGTACTTTAAATATGTTCAGGGTCTCTCATGGCAGGTAATTGCCATTAACTGTGACTTTGTGCACCTGAAACTCCGTTTTAGAACATTTTCTTTTAATGTCTATTTCACCGTTATTATCATGCTTCTCTTTTTCAAAGACTTTTTTTTTTGCCATTATAGTCATCCTCCGACAAAGTGTTGTAAAATTAATAGAAGGAATCATTGGCATTTCACGGTTTTACTGACTGTGGGTTTGGGAGGATTCTGAGCGGGAGGAAAGAACAAGAAGCTGACACCCCATTGATTTCTTTACTGGAACATATTGCAGCATAACCACCACTCCAACACGCATCGAATTCTACCAGACTCTTAAATGTCGTCTTTTGCAGCCAAGATGAATCCAAATAGAAAAATAACTTATACTAATTTTATTTGAGGTCTGAGAAATAATGAAATTGCTTTCTTATTTTGGAACAAAATGTGTATACACGTATGAATTATTGGAAAAAAAAGTTTCTCTCCCACGGTTATTTAGAAGAATGGAAAGCTATAATCAGAAGTTATCTCCCACCCCCTGTAGTACCTCTATGTATTTTTCCTGTTCTCTTTCTTATGTAATGTCCTTTCGTGAGGCCCATTTACAGTTACAAACTGGCAGCCACTTTGATGTTTCTTATTTATTTCCCCCCAATTAATGTTTCTATGTGTGGTAGATATACAATTTTCTTCTATTAATGTTACAAAAAACCAGCCTTAAACTTGCATCCACAATGAGGAATAAATAATCAACAAAAGCCCTTACTTAATCGTTTCTATTCACAGGCTGGGAGAGAGTATGATTTGACTGTAATTTCATTGCAGGGCTTATCCAGGGTTAAATGTTAGTATGTCTCTTATCTTATAGCCACATTGCTCTTCTAGAGACACATACATCCCTTGCATCCTAATTTGATTCTTTGAGCAATTTGCTGGCAGTCCTCATTAGCAAGAGTAATCAGGTTTTGGTGGTCAGTCTCCAACTTCTGATGAGTTAAACTCATTTTTCCTGTGGTTTCTACTGTGACAACAGAATTTTATTTCCTCTCTTCTTTCTTTTTTTCTGATCACAACTCTCTGTGGCTGTTGATGAAAAACTGAAGGATTTATGTTTTTCTCATTCACCTAAGATTTAGGAATTCTTCAGCTGTTCTAAGGCTTTGTGCTTAGGCACCATTTGGTATTTTTTTTTTTTTGCTAGAACACTTAAATTTAGGTTGTGGTGTCTGTTAGGAAATCAAAAGTGAAACCTGTAGATTCAGACTCCACAGAGATCTGGCTTTCTTGTGATAAAAACTGTGACTCAGAATCACCATACAGGATCCTTCAAAGCCAGAGAAAAGTACTAATGAAAAATGCTAAAGAAGTTCTTTGAACTCAGGTGGAGAAAAAAATGCCTGGGGGATGAAGGCTCACCATATAAGTATCTTCCAGTGTTCCTTCCTTTGGCTCAAGAAAATGGAATATACTTTGGAGTGAAGGGCCAAAATTGATGTTGTTAATTATTTGCCTTGATGAAAGTGAGGGAGAAAAATATTGTGTCATCAGACTGTCTTCACTGAAGGCCTACATAGCCTGTGATGTCTCTTTGTGGGATTATATAAAGCAAGTACATTGCCTTGCTGCCCAGTACTGGGAGCTTTGGAATATAGGCTACTGGCAAGCTTGATGTGATCACTTCCAACTACTGAAGACCTATCCAGTGTTTCTGGGACTTCCTGTGTAGAGAAAGAGAGGAAAAAAGAAGAAGGAGAAGGAGGAGAAGAAGAATCTTCCAGTGTTCTTTCCTTATGGCTCAACAAAATGGAATATACATTGGACTAAGGGGCGGAAGGAGAAGGAGAAGGAAGGAGAAGAAGAAAGAAGAAGCGAAGGGGAAGGGGAAGGGGAAGGGGAAGGCTGGACACTTGCGGAGCTCTCAGACACACTTGATCCTTGATTACTGGCTATACAATCCTGGATTCTTTTCTGGATGCTACCCAGCCTTTCCTTGGGTTTTGGTCTGCTGTTCATCTTACTCACCTTTACAAATTGCATGAATGGGTGGAATTTGCAGAGATCAGTGAACAGTACAGGGAGATCATCTGTCTTCTAGGGTCCAACAAAGCTTGGATTCTGCTGGGTTATGATGGGATTCACCATATATTTGGCCATCACTGCCTTCCTCTCCCCATCTCACTGTCTGTGTGTAGCCTTGTTCCTCTGTATGAGCATCTGGGCCTCCCTGGGGACTTGGTGCTTCTGCAGGTGTAGTGTCAGAGATGGCAGGTTCTTACTGCAGTGTTTACATCCTATGAGACAGGCTGCAGAGAGCTAATGCAAGTAAAGCAGGTAATGAAGTGGCTGGTGCTTTCCTTCAGGCTCCCCCTTGATAGGCCTGGGGTAGTTAGTGCCCCCTCTCTTGCTCTGTCAACCTACATAAAGAAGTAAACTGAAGCAAGTTCAAATGACCAGAAATTGAGTTTATATGGGAATAGCAGAGGAAGTGCAATGTGGGACACGCAAACTGTAGTAAGCTATGGGTGAATCTGTTGATAGTTTCGGATGAACTGTCCTTATGGTCAAAGAGAGCAAAGAGGGGAGAGTCCAGCCAGAATCCAAGCAGCAAGTTCATTGGTTTGAGGATGGGGAGAGATTCTTGGCGAATGTTCATTGTTTGAAGGATACGTTTCTGTCTCCTGTAAATCAGGCATTTACTGGAACTCAGTCTCTTAGTTCTTATGTTTTGTTTGCCTGAGGGCACATGTGTGAGACTCTCCATTTCATATCCTCTGGTTCCGTTTTAGATTAAAAGCTTTTTGCACTACCGTAGAGCAGTGTCAAGACTTTAGCGACAGAAGGAAGCACCTGGGAAGCATGCGAAAGCGCAGATTCCTGCCCCCCACACCCCGCTCAGACCCGCTCAGGACTCAGAGCTGCAGCATCACAAAGGCCCGCCTGATTCTAGTTCAGATCATTCTCAGAGCACACGTGGACACTCCCGGAGAGGAACACTCCTCTCCCGTCCGGGGAGCCACTTAGTTAATCCACAGATCAGCACTCCTGTTTAAACTTGAGACCGTTGTCTGACATTTTTGATGGAGCTCTTCAGAAATTGGACTTCTATTATTCATGATGATACCACAAGCTCTCCGTGGGTGATCTCTGCTTTCCTCCTTTATCTTGCTGTCCTCATTTTCTCCACTAGGCTCTTATCTCCTCCCTTCCCTTTGCTCAGCAACAGTCATGTTTGCTTGCTAAAGCAGCTCCTCTTCTTTCTCATCTTTGTAGACCAGTGTCAGGCCTGACTTTCTCAACCTCTCCTGATTCATTCGCTCCTTTCTGACCCAAATTCTGTTATGTTACACTCAACAAACCTAAAGTCCAACCAATGTGTTTTGGATTTTTCTTACCACGGACCTTGGTAAGATATTGGTCTTTCAGTGTGTGTGATTTCTAGGATGCAAATCGGTCTTTTCCCATTTAGAACCTCAGGCCATGTGTAGAATTCCTCTGCAAGGGTAAGGGAGGATGTTCTTGAGATGCATAAGACTGAATTTGGGGCGGGAGCCAGCTTGGAGAGCTCTGTGATGGGAAATGGAGGAATTTCAATCGAAAACCTCATGAGCCGGCTTTTCTTGTTTAGTCTCTGGCAGCTTTAAAATTGTCTAAGAATTGGGACCACCCCAGCCTTAGGTCCTTTTCTGTAAACACAGAGACCTGCATTCCACCCTCGGCCCTGAATAGGGGCTTACATTTTAATTTCTGGTCCTGAAGCGATATCACCCTAGGGTGGTCCCCTCAATCTCCCTGTCTTTTGAGACCTGCCACCCTCTGTCTTCACCATGCAGTTCAGAGAGATATAGTCCAGTCCATTTGCAAAGGTCTTCACACGTGGAAGACTAAGTCAGGCATTGTTTCTACCCCACGGGAACTGTTTAGCTCCGTATTACCTTCTGATGTTGGTTTTTCTTTGTGTTTCTTCTTGCTGCAGGAAAGCAATCTCCAGGGCGGGCCTGCAGCACCTGGTTCCTGCACATCCCCTCAGCCTTCCTGTGGCAAACGGGCCAGCGAAGGAGCCCAGAGCGACTCTGGACTGGAGCGTAGGTGTCGGCTGTTTCATTTCAACGTCACTCCGTTGCGTGTGTGTCTCTCTCATCCTCACGATTCCTGTAGCTACCAACAAGACTTGATAATTTTCAATATTGTTCACTGATCCATCTTTGGGTATCTAAGCCCTGGCTCCATTTCCAGATTCCTAAGAACATAGCTCCTTTATATGAAGTCAGACGTATTGGAAACTAAAATAAAAACTTCATGAATCCTTTGAAGCACTACTGCCTGGGTTTACAGCCGTGAGATAAAAAGTACCTCTGTGCACATGCTTTATTGGTCCCTGCCAAGTTGATGGTGAATAGAGTTTACTCTTAGCGACATCACAAAGTCCAAGTTTGATTTCCTTAGCTCAAGCTGCTTTTTCTTTTTTGGTCCTTTTTTTTCTTTTTCTTTTTTTTAATTCTTTTCCTGCGAGAGGATGACCTCACTTTCCATCCCAGGCACTCCATGTCCTCCTGTTTGCTATACTTCCTCCCCTAACCCAAAGGTAGATGGGTCTCAGATCAGCGGGGTGGGTGTATTAGCTGGTTTTTTTAAAAAATTTATTTTATTGAAGTATACTTGATTTACAGTGTCATGTTAATTTCTACTGTACAGCAAAGTGATTCAGTTATACATATATAGACATCCTTTTTCATATTCTTTTCCATTACGGCTTATCACAGAATATTGAATATAGTTCCCTGCACTATACAGTAGGAACTTGTTATTTATCCATTCTATATATAATAGTTTGCATCTGCTGTATATTAGCTGATTTTAATGTTTTACCCAAAAGACATCTACAGAAACTGTTACCTTGAAGATTGCCACCTGAATTTCTTTTATTGAGAGTTTTTGGTGAGTCAAGTTCTTGGCTGAAGACACTTTTAACTGTGGACTGAAAGGCCTTGTCCCTTTCTGAAGGAATGTAAGAAACAGTATGAAGCTAGAGGAGGGCTGCTCTGAGATTCTGCCAGTCTGGTCTTAATGAGGAATCTCGTTTAGCATTTCTGGTTGAGTTGAACAGAGGGAATAATCCGCGTTCTTTTCCTCCCATAAGAAAGACTATGGCAGGGTGGGGGGAAGGAGAGGAATTTTTAAACTCAATTTTATTTTTAGCACATAGGCTATGATTTAATGTCCTTTAATACTGTAATATTTCTCCCTCTTTCCCAAGAATACACTTACTAACATCCTTATTTTATACTCTGGACACATACCAATGTATGCAATGTATGAAGTACCTGGCAAAAGACTGAATGTAATTGAAGTGCAACTTCTTCCTTGATGGAGTCCGAGAGTGCTCCAGTAGCACCTGTGTACGTTGCGATGGTGTTCAGGAAGACTGTTGCTCTCCTCGAATTTCCCTTTATTTCAGGACAGTTATTTAATAAACTCTTAAACCATAAGAGAGTGTAGACTATATTTACAGTAGTGCTTACATAATGAAAAAAGAATTAAATATGTAAACAAACAGGTAAATTAAATAAAAAAGGGTTATGCGTGGGCCAATGATGAGAGTGTGTTACAGGGACCCCCAAAAGTTAGTTTAATATCCATGGTGTTCCAAATCCTCTGATCCAAAGTAGGAGGATCCTATCTGAGATGCAAGATTCTAATGAGAGAGAGTTTATATCATTTAGATAGAAACATCCATTAAATCAGTTCTCTGCCCCTTTTGTGACATTAGTCAAGTCCCTTGATTTCTTTCGGCCTCAGGGTCCTCATTGGTAGAGGGGGACAATGGTGACCCCTCCCGAAGGGGGACTTCGGGGCTGTTGTTAAGATCAAATGGGGCAATGAGTGTGCAAGTTCTTTGTAAACGGTACAGCCGGCAGGTTTTCTATTCAGAAATAAAGTAATCGACAGATTGGTTGATTGATCACCGTTTGTTGAGTACCTGCTTTGTTCTAGAACCTGTGTTAGTTCCTTAGGATTCTGAGGTGAGGAAGATATGGTTTCTGCCTTCAAGAGGCTTAGAATGCCATGGGCAGAAGTGACATTGACAGCTAAAATACAGGGCGGCAGCAGCTAGAGTAGAGGGGTACAGAGAGCGTCACTGGGGTTGTGAGGAAGGACGCTCCATCCCCATTTGATGTTGGAAAGAGTTACCGGCAAATGCTCTTAGGAAGAATTTTCCTTCCTGAGCCAGAGCTTGACTAGAAGGTATTATTTTTCTGACTCCTGTTAGAGAGGTGTATACTCTAATATTTCATCACAGTGGTATTTTTGGCTAGTGGTGGGTGAATTGCAGTACACAGTTCAGGAAGAGCAAATAGGAAGTACGGCCGGGGTGCGTAGCTGATCTTTAATCCTTCAGCCCCTTTGATTATGGCTAACCTGTCTTGGTGGCCTGATGAATTATCATGGTGGCAGGAAACACTTTGGGGATGTTTAACAGTGGAGGTAAAATGGAAAGCCTTCTCTGAAGACACTCCATCTCAGGGCTTATTTAGAGATCTGATGTGGAAGGAGTTGTTAAGATGTGACTCTGAAAAAAAACCCGTAATTGTGGGCTAATATTGCTGTTAGCAAACGGAAGCCAGCCTGATACTTCCTTAAGACAACCATGTAAAAGTAAAAGATTTTTCTCAGAAGAGAGGAGGAAGCAGATTGTTAAAAACATTTCAGTGACTTTTTTTTTTTTTTTGCTGAGACTTGCCCTTGCTTCTAAATTTTTGGCTTTTCCTAACCTAAGTGCTTTACACCAAGTTCATTTATGTTACTTTAGTTTGCCTGCTTGCTCAAGAAGCTAAACCAGGGTTTTCTTTGTTCTGTTTAAAGTATAAGACTAGTCCTCTGGCTTGACCTACTACCATTCTCTTTATTCTACTCCCTTGTCTGTTTCTCTACCAAAAAGCAGCGTGACCACTGCTCACCTTCTATCAGCCCACTTTTCTGGACTCAATGCATTAAAATGATCAATCTTTAAACAATTTTTTTCAAAATTTTTGGCTGTGTTGGGTCTTCGTTGCTGCACGCGGGATTTCTCTAGTTGCGGCGAGCGGGGGCTACTCTTCGTTGCGGCGCGCGGGCTTCTCACTGCGGTGGCTTCTTGTTAAAGAGCACGGGCTCTAGGCGCGCGGACTTCAGTAATTGTGGCACACGGGCTCCGTAGTTGTGGCTCGCGGGCTCTAGAGCGCAGGCTCAGTAGTCGTGGCGCACGGGCTTAGTTGCTCCACGGCATGTGGGATCTTCCAGGACCAGGAATCGAGCCCGTGTCCCCTGCATTGGCAGGTGGATTCTTAACCACTGTGCCACCAGGGAAGCCCCTAAAATGATCAGTCTTTACTTATTTACTGTTACTATTTATTGAGCACTGATTTAGCTTGGAGCCTCTTAAGAGTCTCCCATATGAGAAGGGTGGCAGAAATTCAAAAATTAAGGTAAAAAAGGAGGAACTTTAATTTCTTGCCTTTGATGAGGTAAGGGGCCCCAGCAGTGCTAAGAGATGCTTCTGGCATAACAGGGGTGGAGAAGGGCTGCGGAGAGTTGCCTTGTTCTGTGTTCTGCCCCCTTGACTCTCGGGTTGAGATTCTCTTTTGCTCCATCACCGCTTGGCTCAGGGGTTGAGGGTCGTCTCAAAGGCCTATAGTACTATGACTCCCTGACTCATGTCACCTCCCCTCTCCTCATTTCACCAGTGAGAAAACAGATGCAAAAGCTGTTTATGGTGCATCTGAAGTTGAAGATAAATCAGGGTGAACCTGGAATTTGGATCTTAGTCCCAAGTTTCTACTTATTGTAGAATACCTAGAGGGCCCCGTTTTTGTTTTTTTTTGTTTTTTTTTTTGCGGTACGCGGGCCTCTCACTGCTGTGGCCTCTCCCGCTGCGGAGCACAGGCTCCGGACGCGCAGGCTCAGCGGCCATGGCTCACGGGCCCAGCCGCTCCACGGCACGTGGGATCTTCCGGGACCGGGGCACGAACCCGTGTCCCCTGCATCGGCAGGTGGACTCTCAACCACCGCGCCACCAGGGAAGCCCCAGAGGGCCCCGTTTTGACTCTAGTATGTACCAGAGTCTGCAGAAGGGGCACAATTGTTTCTTAAACATCCTCTGGCAAAGGGCTTTGACGAGTGGCCTGCTTGTGGGGGGCCTGAGACCCAGGTGAGCCTGCACTATAGGCACCTGTGCATTTTGGCTGTGGGAGGACTATTGCGGGAGTCAGTTTATGCTCTGGGTGTATGAACTTAATAATTTCCTTGAAGTACTCCATTTTCATTTCCCTAATTAGTGATATATACTATCTCTGTCTTCTTTTTAGTCTCTTCCTTGAAGTCCAGAAACTTCTCTTTCGCTGTGATTTACTCAAATGGTTTATTTTGACTTACGGGGTTCTCTGACCCACACGGTGTCACTTCCCTGATGACTCTTTGCTGACCTTTGCTCACAGGGCCTCCCCTCCATGCAGGGATGGAAGCCTTAATGATGGGGAGTAGCCAGATCAGGCCTCAGTACAGAACCTGGGTTTTCTACTGGCTACAGTGGACAGTCAGTTTCACCCAAGGTGAAAATGGCTCTTTGCTACAGAGACTTCGCTCCTGCTCTCAGCCAGGCTATGCTCATTTTTTTGGTTGAACTGGTTCTGTTTATTTTATTCACTTTCTGTTTTGATCCCTCATAAAACCTCTACCCATAGTGCATGTCTTAGAGCCAAATTTGTGGTTTTTGGTTGACTTTCTTATTCTAGGTCCTAGTTAGATTTCAGGCACTTTGAAGGGAGGAGCAATGTCTTCTGCTTCTTTTATCTTCTTCAGAGTGGACAGTATCATAGGCCTGGTAGCTGTCTAGTAGATGTCAGCTACGAATTGATTACAGCTTTTTTGCTCAGTCAGCAAGAAAGGGACATTTCGCTGGCAGTTGATGGGCACTCAGATTATCTCCAGTTCCTGAAAGGCTTTGGTAGACACAAGTCAAAAACCTGTTTGAGGGCTTCCCTGGTGGCGCAGTGGTTGGGAGTCCGCCTGCCAACGCGAGGCACGCGGGTTCGTGCCCCGGTCCGGGAAGATCCCACATGCTGCAGAGCGGCTGGGCCCGTGAGCCATGGCCGCTGAGCCTGCGCGTCCGGAGCCTGTGCTCCGCAACGGGAGAGGCCACAACAGTGAGAGGCCCGCGTACCGCAAAACAAAACAAAACAAAACAAAAACCTATTTGAAACATAAATGGATGTATGCTATTGAGTCCCAAGTAACTCTTCTTAAATTTCCTTCCTAATCTGGTGCATTGTGTTAAGACTTAAAGCACACACAGTTTTTGATCTTCCTATTCCTCCCAATGGTATCCTCTCTTCCCTTTCATGGTGACAACCTACAGGGCCTGCTCCCTTTGACACCATGCCATGAACGTCAGCCAAGCCAGTTTTGGGGAAAACAAGCTAAATTTCTAGAAAGGAAGGGAGTAATGCTCAAAAAGGAAAAATAGTCTCATCTCCTGGGCTGGAATCCAAGCTTCCAGTTTAGAGCGAGTTAGCCCACTTCGAAGTGAGTCTGTTGCACAGATAATGTGTGTCTTTTCTTAAATGTCACATGCCTCCCATGCAACGGAGACTTAATTTGGACGTGGAGAGTTCTTCCCTGTTTTTAGTGTTAGAGCAGAGAACATAGGATGTGGGTCTTCACTCTGTGTCCTCTGTTCTGTCATTTGCTTTTGCCCATTACACTGCCTAAACAACTCTCAAAGCAATGGTAGAAAAACCACCAAGATCCTTCTTAAAAAGCATGTTGGTTTTCGATGTAGCATCCTTGATTTCAATTCATTTTTGCCTTCCTCGTTGGAAAATTTCCTCCAAGGCGGAGGGCTGTGGAAAACAGAGCCTCAACACAAACAAACCCACATCCTAAATCCAGACCACCTTTCCTCTCCTCTGGTTGACGATGCTAAGAAAAGGAGTGCTTTCTTCTGGGCAGGTAAAACATAGCACAGTGGGTTCACTGCCTCACTGTTTGGTTCAGAGACAAGATTAGGGAAGCAGAGTCTTCATGTGGGATTGGTTTAAATGAGGTTATGAAACTAGGTCATTTTATCTTTGGAAACCTTGAATGAAAAGGCAGGAGGAGGCAGGTGTGTGTTTGTGTGTGTGTGTGTGTGTGTGTGTGTGTGTGTGTGTGTATCTGTATGCACATGTACATGCTCTCATTTTAGTCTTGTTTCAGATGGCAGGTCCAAGCAGATCTGTGCCTTCCTTACAAGCTCTTGGCCTTTGCTCTTTAACTTCAGGTTTGGGTGTCACCACCAGTAATGACTCACACCCCGATATCTTTCTCCACTTCCATCCTCATTTCAAAAAACATTGTCCGTTTAATCAAGATATCAGATTGCTAAGCAGAGCAGGAGGATATAACCGACTATAAATTAGCAAAGGTCCTGACCTGGTCAGCCATGTTAATAGTGGGACATATCTAGCATGTTTTCATGCACCCTCACTAATCTTTTATTTTCTAAAATTGTGAGAATTTTAAATTAAATCACATTGGCTGCTGGGAGAAATCGTAGACTCTTACAACTTCACAGGTCAGTGAGAAGTACCTAGGTCTAGTCTTTTGCCTCTTAGTAAGTAATTATCTAAACTAACACTGTTGAACAGAGATATATATGAGCCATAAAGAAAGCCTAATTTTCAGTGGCCACATTAAAAAGTGAAAAGACATAGGTAAAATTAATTTTAATATTATATTTTGTTTAACCAAATATATAAAAATATTGCTGTTTCAACACATAATCGATATAGAAATGATCAGTGAGATGGTTCACATTCTTTTTTCAGACTAAGTCAGTCTTCAAAATCTGCTGTGAATTTTACACTGACAGCACATCTCAATTAGTGCTAATCACATTTCAAGTGCTCAATTGCCATATGCTTACTGGACAACATATCTAAACCATCTGAGACAGATTTTACCTATTATTACCTTGAAGATTTTTAGAGGGAGACCGTCCAGATTTTTGTTTCCCTTTCTGAATTTGTAAGGATATTTACATTTGATACATATTTATGATTGTCTTATTGTTTCAAAACATTTTTTACAAGCAAATGTCTTCATTTTGTGTAGATTATTTGCTTCTGGTGTCAGTGTACTTTATCTGTAAGTGTCATTCAGTCTATAACGCTCCCTCTCCACAACTTGTATCTTTTTACCTATAACTATTTATTACTAGGACTTCAGGTACAACTTGAGAGCAAGAAATCCTATCTGTATCTACATAGGTGGGTCTCTACTCTTAGGTAGCTAGATCTATCTATAGATAGGTTGATCTAGATAAATCTATGTATACCTATAGAGACTTGTTTCAACACTCACTAATACAGAGGAAATGTTATCTTCATTTTGAAAGAGAACTATTTTTTCTGTCTGGCACAGACGGATACTCTGAGTTATATACTGTTTGAGATGGTATTTCAAGATGGATGTGTAAAAAAGAGAGAAAGAGGTACCTGGGTGTGGAGAATGGAATAAATAAAAAAACATGGCACAGAAGAGGAAAATATGACTATATTTAGAGAAGAGTGACAAAAGAATAGAATGTGTGATGGTGAATAAGAAAGACAGATTGGTACCATTAATGGAAGGTCTAGTACGTGGGATTAAGTTTAGATTTTGTTTTATAAATAATAGGGATTTTTTTTAGCCTCCTAAGCAAGAGAGAGGCATAATCACAGCTATGTTTTAAGAGAGTTAATTTTACAGCAGTGTGAAATATCAGAGAGAATGTCAGCAGTAGAATTCAGAGCAGAAGAAACAAGGACTCAGAGATTAGACATGCTGTTCAGTGTATGGTAGGTAACTTGGGGGTAAATGTAGACAATGAAAGGAAATGCAGACAAAGCTGTGAGCAAAGAGAAGAGGCCTATATTAGTTGGGGTGGGCTAGGCTGCAATAAATAAAATAATCATGTAATGGCTCAATACAAGAGAAGTTTATTTCTCACTTGTGTAACAGACCAGGACTGTTTCAGGTTGGGTGGCGGGTGAGCTCTGTTCCACATAGTTATTCAGTGACCTGGACTGACAGTTGCTCTTACAGCATCATTAGAAGCCTTCTAAAATCATCCCAAAGGCCAACTTCCCAGGTATCCAGTATGGGAAAAGGGAGGGAGGTTTTAATGGGCCAAGTCTGAAAATAGTACATGTCACTCCTGCTCATGTGCCATTGGTTAGAACTGGGTCACATGGCCACATCCAATCACAAGCGAGTCTGGGTAACAAGGTCTAGCTGTGTGTTCAGGAAGAAGAGAAAAATGATTTTGGTGAATGGCTAGCAGTCTTGACTACCCAGACCCAGGAGAGAAATAGATGTTGGATAATACCAACATCTATAGATTAGGAAGGAAGAAGGAAAACTGGAGACTAACCACAACAATAATAAGAAGAACTATATTGAGGGAATCCCCTGGTGGCGCAGTGGTCAAGAATCCACCTGCCAATGCAGCGGACACGGGTTCGAGCCCTGGTCCGGGAAGATCCCACATGCCGCGGAGCAACTAAGCCCGTGCGCTACAACTACTGAGCCCACGTGCCACAACTACTGAAGCCCACGTGCCTAGAGCCCGTGCTCCGCAAGAAGAGAATCCATCGCAATGAGAAGCCTGCGCACTGCAACGAAGAGTAGCCCCCGCTCCCCGCGACTAGAGAAAGCCTGCATGCAGCAACAAAGACCCAATGCAGCCAAAAATAAATAAATAAATCTTTTAAAAAAGAACTATATTGAACACCTCTTAACTTCTCATTGTGGGCAAGGCAGTGAACGTTATTCATTTTCACATTTAAACATCATTGTGATCTTGTGAGGGAAGTACAATTATTATTACATTTTTTTAAAAGATTTATTTATTTATGTATTTTTGGCTGCGTTGGGTCTTCGTTTCTGTGCGAGGGCTTTCTCTAGTTGTGGCAAGCGGAGGCCACTCTTCATCGCGGCGCACAGGCCTCTCACTGTCGCGGCCTCTCCCGTTGCGGACCACAGGCTCCAGACGCGCAGGCTCAGTAGTTATGGCTCACGGGCCTAGTTGCTCCGCGGCATGTGGGATCTTTCCAGACCAGGGCTCGAACCCGTGTCCGCTGCACTGGCAGGCGGATTCTCAACCACTGCGCCACCAGGGAAGCCCTCTTATTACAATTTTAGTGGTGAGTAAACTGAGGTCTAGGGAAGTTAGAGAGACCCTAGGTCATAGAGCTAGTAGGTAGCAAGTCTATCTGACTCCAACGCTCATGTTTATTACTCTTGAACTGGTTAAGGTTTTATCAGAAGCGTAAGAAGAAAACCACAACAGTTTATTTTTCTATTCATGTGTGAATGCCACCCAGCTGAATTCAGGAGTTCCCAAGATCATCCTCACTTGCAGGTTCCAGAATCCTCAAGACCACACTCATGTTCAATAATTCATTAGAAGAACTCATAGAATTTACTGAAAGCTGCTATACTCACATTTATGGCCTATTATAGTGAAAGGATACAGGCTCAAACCAGCCAAGGAAAGAGGTGCATGGGGCAAAGTCCAGGAAATTTCTACACAAGGAGCTTCCAGTTGTCCTCTCCCGGTGGATTTATGACAGAGATAACTTCTCCCAGCAACCATGGTGCAATTATACATATGGCATATTGCCAACCAAGGAAGCTCATATGAAACTTGGTACCCAGAGTTTTAGTCGGAGCTTGGTCATGTACACGGTTAACCACCTGCATGGTTGACTTCAGCCCCTTGCCCCTCTGGAGGATGAGCTGATATATGCCTCACCATAAGTCACTGCTATTTTAGAATATTTGGCATGGCCCAAGGTCCCCAGGTAAACAAAGATACTCTTATCAGGCAAGACATTCCAGGCACTTAGAGAGATTACCTTCCTATAGTTGAGGGCAAAGGCCAGACCTCTCTTTGGGTAAGGTTACTTCCTTCTGATGCGTCAGACAAGCCATGTACAAGAAAAGGATGAGGCATGGGGAAAATGTAGTCTAAGAAAAGGTATGTTTCATGTTTTCCTTGCATGACTTTTTTTTTCTTGCATGCCTCTGTTTCTTTCATGATTTTGAAAGACCATCGTGTCTCTTAGGCATCCATGTTTACTTCTCACAGTTTGTGACTCCAAACTAATGGACAGATAAAAAAAAATTATCCTTTCTACTCCTTGGAATTGCATATAACAAGGATGTGATTCATTCACTGATTCTTAATCTCATCTTTTCAGTTCCCCAAATTTATTTATCACCTACTATTTGCCAGGTGCTAAGTTAAGTGCTGGACATTTAGTGTCCATATGAAGCTTAGAATCTAGCATAAGAGGGAAACACGAATCAAATAATCATGCCAATGAATGAATAATTGCCAGTTGGGATAAATGATGGGAAGGAAACATGGTTTTATGAGAGTAACTAACAAAATGACTTCGCTTTTGGGGTCAGTGATGGCTTCTTTGAGAAAATAACACTTGATCTGGTAACCAAAAGGTAAATAGAAATTACCCACGTAAGTCAGAATGAAGAAGAATAGGAAGTTTGGATACAGTAAACAGAATATGTGGTCAACAGTCTTTGATGTGGGGACATTTGAACAGAGATCTAAATGAAATGAGAAATGCACAGTGCAGGTGTCTCGTGTAAGCAATTTTTAGTCAAGGGAGCAGCAAATTCAATGGACCTGAGATGAGAGCTTCCTTAGTGTGCTTGGGAAATATGAGACTAGTGTAATGGCAGGTCAGCGACTGAGAGGGAGAGAGAGAAGATGACGTAGCTGCACAGGGAAACGAGATTGCGGAGAGACAGGAGAGGAAGTCAAAGAGGCTCCTAGTGACGAGGTAAGTGAGGACTTTGCACTCTTCCGAGTACATAGATAGCCATTGAAGAGTTATGAGCAGATTAGCGATTTGATTAGATTTACTTTTTTTGTTGTTGTTGTTGTTTGGCTGCGTTGGGTCTCCGTTGCTGCGCACAGGCTTTCTCTAGTTGTGGCGAGAGGGGGCTACTCTTCGTTGCGGTGCGCGGGCTTCTCTTTGCGGTGGCTTCTCTTGTTGTGGAGCAGGGGCTCTAGGCGTGTGGGCTTCAGTAGCTGCGTCACATGGGCTCAGTAGTTGTGGCTCGTGGTCTCCAGAGCCCAGACTCAGTAGTTGTGGTGCACACGCTTAGTTGCTCCACGGCATGTGGGATCTTCCCGGATCAGAGATGGAACCCGTGTCCCCTGCACTGGCAGGTGGATTCTTAACCACGGCGCCACCAGGGAAGTCCCTGATTAGATTTACATTTTAAGGTAATTATTTTGGTTGCTCTGTGAAGAACAGACCATGGGGAGACAAGAGTAGAGCAGGGATAACAGTTAGGGGACTATTGGGAATATTCCAAGCCAGAGATGATGGAGGATTGGGTGGTAACAGTAGATGTGGTGAGAATTACTTGGGTCTCATACACATTTTGAAACTAGAGTCAGTAATATTATTTCTTGAACGCAATCCCGTCAGGCTTTCTTCCGTCTCATCCTGCTGTTGGTACTTTTGTCAAGGTCATCAGTGACTTCACATGTTCACATGGTGAAATCCAATGGCCAGTTCTTCAGCTTTTGACACAGACCTTCTAGGTGCACTTTCTTCCTGGCAACGTTATACTCTTTTTTGTTTTCCTTGTACCCCAGTGGCCACTCCGTCCCAGTCCCCTTTGCTGGATCTTTCTTATATTCCCAAACTCTAAGTATTGGAATGTTCCACAGCTCAGTACTCAGAGCTTTCCATCCACATTCAGTCCTTAGGTTTTTGCATTCAGTTCTCTTGGCTTTAGATGCCATCAATTAACGGTTGCCTCCCAAATTATTCATACAGTACATACCTCTTCTTTGAACTTCAGGCTCATAAAAAAACTGCCCTCTCAACATCTCCACTTGAAGGTCTAATAAGCACCTCGGAATTTTACATCCTCAACGCTGAACTCATTGCACTGATCATTTCATAACGTATAAAACTATAGAATCACTGTGTTGTACACCTGAAACTAATATATTGAATGTTAATTATAACTCAATGGAAAATAAAATAAAACAAAAACCTGAACTCGACTTACTCCCTAAATCTGCCCTTACTGTAATCTTCTCCCTGAATTTCAGTAAGTGGTATTTCCATTCTTACAGCTGCAAATATTTGCTAAAAACTTCAGACTAGTTAAAGCACACTTTCTGGGGATGGGCTGGTAGCCAGGTGTTCTTCAAAACCCGTCAGGTCATTGTAATGAACAATTAAATTTGAGAACGAGTGTGCTCGATCCACTGTGGCAAGAAGCCTCCACTTTTTCTTTCCCTCTTCTCTTAATAATGTCGGGCTTTCTAATCAGATCCCCACTCAGGAGTGAGGTTAGCTCATCCTAGCAGTCCTGCCATGCCTGAATCCTTATCAGCAAGCTTCTGAGCGCTCGTAGAGGCTCTCCAGTGTGCAGGGGCAATCGGCTTGGCCCAGCGTGGATGAAGCCTGCCAGCCCAGTGAGTTACTGATGTCTCGCAAGTCTCTGACTCCCTGGGCTTGCCGGCTCCTGCCCACCTTACTTGGCCTACTGGGACTTAATTTTTGGCCTGCCTAGATTGGTATTATCAAGGATTTTTGACCTTTTCCCCACTGCAACATTTTTTTTTTTTTTTTTTTTTTTTTTTTTTTGCGGTACGCGGGCCTCTCACTGCTGTGTTCTCTCCCGCTGCGGAGCACAGGCTCCGGACGCGCAGGCCAAGCGGCCATGGCCCACGGGCCCAGCCGCTCCGCGGCATGTGGGATCCTCCCGGACCGGGGCACGAACCCGTATCCCCCGCATCGGCAGGCGGACTCTCAACCACTGTGCCACCAGGGAAGCCCCCGCACTGCAACATTTTATACTTCACTTTTTAAAAGAGTTGGTGGGATTTTTGCTGTAGTAAGTTTCCATAGTATTTGCTGCTGTAATTATGTGTTTAGTTTCCATGTTCTCTGGTAGATTTTACTGCACACTAACCCAGTGCCTGGCACCAGGTGTGTGGAATGTTTATTGAATGAATTAGAGAATAAAAGAATGAAAAGAGATTTAATTCTATAAATGGTTATAAGTTAAATCTGGATGATAAGTTCCCAGTAGTAGAATATTTTAGTTTGTGGAGCTTGATTTCTTTAGGATACCTGGCAAAGAAATGCCTTTTAATTAACTAATTTGTTTTTTATCTTGTTCTCATCCATCATGATCTGAAGACTTTTAGGGTTCCAAACCTACAGCTATTCTCTGTTTGCCCCTGGAAGTATGTGAATATTTTTAGAAGTAGGGAAATCCTTCAATTTGAAGAATTTAGAATGGACAAAGGCCCTACTGAGCTGGTAAAATGTTTGAATTAGTAATTTATTATGCTTTGACTACACAGTGACTTAAAACTAAGTTATAAGAAGCTCCTGGTTTAGAAGTCTAATTTTTCCATTACTGATATAAATGTATTTCCAAGCAGCCTTTAAAGTACTTTAATACTACTCTCCTCCTTAGCTAATTTGCTAAGGAGAGTCGACTTTTAATAGAAGTTTGGTCTCAATTGTCATGAACTCTGCAGTGGGCCTGGATGAATAAGGCCTTAGATTGACTACCTTGAGGGTTTTTTGCCCCTCATTTGTTACATATTTCGAAGATGACCACATCCATGGGTAAACGCATCTTTGGACCTAACATCTTAATTATTGCTCACAGTTTTTCCAAATACATTTTTCCGTTTCTAGAATTTTGGTAGGACCACTTTCAGCGGTATTTTCAGGGGTAGAATGAGAAGCGTTTAGACAATTTGGGTTCACTAACTTTCTTGCATCCGAAATCTAAATTTGAGATCTGCCCCCCTCCACCCCGTCCCTTTATGCCTGAAAAGAAAACTGAAGTCAGGTGGGTCTTTTCCTTCCAGGAAAATGCCGTGAATGGAGAGCACCTGTGGCTGGAGACCAACGTCTCGGGAGACCTGTGCTACCTGGGGGAGGAGAACTGCCAAGTCAGATTTGCAGTGAGTGTGCGCCCGGGACCCCTGTGCTCTGGCCTTCCTGGGGGGAGCCTTGCGGGTAGCTGAGTCTGAAGGCAGTGGGATCGCCGCGCCTGAATTTCCAAGGAGAGCTTTGAAAGAGCCTGTCCCTGTGAGACAGTTGACAGTTTATCAAGTTAGCATAGCTTTTAAGGGGTCGGTTGAATGGTTTTAGGTTTTTTCTTGATTCTGCAGGTCGAAACTTGGGATAATGTGCTACTTTGTGATGATAACCAGCGTTGGTTTTTGTTCGCGTGTTTGGGGGTGGGGGAGAGGGTGAGTGTGCATGACGGGGATGCTTGCACACGGAGCGGTGTCCTGCGGGGAGAGGCCCGTGGGTGGAGGAAGGGTCTCTGTGGGAGAAGGCTCTCCTTCGTAGCGGAGCGTGTGTGGTGGACGATATTACTGGTGGGTGAAGGTAGAGATGGGTGCAAACACCGGTCTGGTGGTGGGTGTAGGCTCGCAAAAAATTCAGACTAGGCTCCAGGTGAGAAAATTCTAGACACTATATAAGTGATCAACAGTCAACTCCATCAGAGTATAGCTTTTTAAAATTTGCTTTGTCCCTATTTGGAACAATGTTTAAATGTTAAATCCTCTTTGTGTTCCATGAAAAGAGCATGGTTGCCAGGCTGTAAGTTGGGAGGAGCTAAATTTTAGTATTGAGAAAGTGAACTTAAAATTTCTGTGTAGTTAAAAATTATGGGTTCAAAAAGAGAGTAATGGGAAGCTAACAATAGTAAAGAAGAAAGAAAAGTTGTATTCTTTCTTATCTGGGGGAAATGGGCATCATAATTGACCTAATAATTTTTTTCTTTTTTGTTATGTTTGTTTACAACATGAAAGAGAGATGTGGGGCAAAATGTAGAACCTAGGAATTGCGAATGAATATGTTTCTATGAATAACAAATAAGGAAGAAATGGAGTTTCTGCCAACGTCTATAGAAGAATAGCCCCAAGGGACTTTTATTAGGCTGCCTGGAATCACAAAGCTGGGGGGCCAAGGTTTTAAAAATTGCATTAGGTGTTTTGACGCCCAGTTGATAGGTTTTGTTTGGAAAACTTTATGAGAGTTTGGAGGACCAGGGATTGTTTGGGTGAAGGTGGGAGTAGTTACATGTCAGTTAAAGACTCAGTTGTACAGGCTCTCAATTTAAAGTCAGGAAACTTGGATTTGAATCTCAGTGTTATCACTGACTGTGTGACATTGAGAACTCCTGACCTTTGGGTGTAGGCCACCTTCAAGGTAGAAAAATGGAGGAGGATTAAATTAACTCGGCTTCCGATTCAGATCTGTACTTTGTTGTTTGCATTTCTTTTATCTGGTTGTAAATTCAGTTGATTTAAATATCATTTTAACTTTATGCGTATGTATTTTCGATTAAAGTATAATTGCATGAAATTTGATTAAATTAACCAAAACCAAGAGAAGCTCAGCTGTTTAGACTAAAATGCTATAAATGATGAATTAATATTTGAATCTTAGTTAACTGTGTAAACACTGGTCTTGATAATATAAAATGGAAAAAATGAAAGCCAATCCTTCTTGCGTACATACTTTTGAACTGTTGTCTACTGATGCTGCTGTCAGCTGATGGACTATAATTTGTTAAGGAGTCCTTCCTTATTTCCGGATTACTCTCTTTGATCCTTTTCTGACGCTCTTTTAGGGTCAGCCACACGTTACCTCTCTTGGCAAAAATAGGAACAGGTACCTACATCCGCCTTAAACCTTGTATCAGTAAATAGCATTGCTACCCACTAATTGATTCTAACCCGGTCACTATTACCTCTATGCCAGGAAAAGTAACAAAAAAAGGAAATATCAGGGAGATGTAAGGAGGTAATAGAATTACGAAAATTTCTAGTGTTCCTGTAAATCTTCCTCATAATTTCATCCCAAATATTTGGCTTTCTTAACTCACTTTACAAAGTGTCTGGAGGATGAAGGTCTCTCCTCCAAAAAACATGGATTAAGTGAAGGCATAAAGCGGTGAGGAAGCTGAAGACCTAACTGTGTTTCCTCATTATAAGTTCCTGAAGGCTCAGTTTCTTTACCTGTAAAGTGGGAGGAATGTTGTTTTGAGGGTTAGATGAGATAATGCATTGAAAGGACTTACTTGCCACAGCCATGGGCATAATGAATTAAAAGGGGGCCAGGGGGACCCAGAAAGGACAAGAGCAGACAATTCACAAAAGAACTACCGCTGGCCAATATATATATGAAAAATATAAACAAAGGCACTCGAATTAAAACAGCTATGAGGAGTCAACGTCCTGTGCCTGTTAAAGATTTACAAAATGCTAACACCTGCTGGCTAGTTTAGACCAAAATTGGTATTCTCACTGTCAGCTGGTGGGAGTGTAAGTTGATATACTTCACAAAATTATCAATATGTAGTAAAAGGGTTAGAAATCTAGCTCACTCTCTCCACTTCATTCTGGCATCACGTTTTGGGAAGGACACTAGCAAAGGGAAGACCCAGGAGAGTGTGCTTAACTTGGTTCAGGGTGGGGAACTTTGTAGTAGAAGGAAGAGTGAAATAACCTGGGTTGCAAAAGAGTATTAATGAGAGAAAGGAGAGAGAACTGACATCTTCCAGCATTAGAAGAGCTGCCGTGAAGAAAAGGAAAGTATCTTTTTTTAATTTAATTTTTTATTTTATATTGGAGTATAGTTGCTTTACAATGTTGTGTTAGTTTCAGGTGTACAGCAAAGTGATTCATTTATACATATATATGTATCTATTCTTTTTTGGATTCTTTTCCCATGTAGGTTATTACAGAATATTGAGTAGAATTCCCTGCGCTATACAGTAGGTCCTTGTTGATTATCTATTTTATATATAGTAGTGTGTGTATGTTAATCCGAAACTCCTAATTTATCCCTCCTTGCCATGTTTCCCCTTTGGTGCCCGTAAGTTTGTTTTCAAAGTCTGTAAATCTGTTTCTGTTTTGTAAATAAGTTCATTTGTATCGTTTTCTTTCTAGATTCCACATATAAGTGATATCATATGATATTTGTCTTTGTCTGACTTACTTCACTTAGTATGATAATCTCTAGATCCATCCATGTTGCTGCAAATGGCATTATTTCATTCTTTTTTATGGCTGAGTAATATTCCATTGTATGTATATGTGTGTATATGTATGTGTATATATATATATATACACCACATCTACTTTATCCATTCCTCTGTTGATGGACATTTAGGTTGCTTCTATGTCTTGGCTACTGTAAATAGTGCTGCAATGAACATTGGAAAGAAAAGGGAAGTGTCTTGCTCTCCCCTGTTAGGAAGGTAGAACTAAGTTCTAGATAGAGAATCCACTGACTCTAACAGTCGATCTTACACTTTGGTATAATAGATGTCACCTGGAAAACCTGTTAACAATGTAGATTACTTTTTAAATCTTTGCTCCAAATGCTGATTCAGTAGGTCTGGAGTTAGATTTGGAAACCTGTGACTTTTAACAATAGCCTCAAATAATCATGGTACAGATAACTTAACCTTGACAAATACTGTATTATAAGGAAGAACTTTAACAATCAGAGCTTGGACAACCAACAGGGGAACAAGGTGCCTGGAGAGATAGCTCAAAGGAAGTGTTTATGAATAAGTTGGGTGGCCATCTTTCAAGGATGCTAAAGGGGGGTGCACCTCTGCTTTGGGTAAGAGGTTAGGCAAGGAGATCTCCAAGACAGCCTCCAGTTTAAATGTTTTATTTGCAGCTTTCTTAGTATTGAACACAGTTTTGTAAGAAAAAAAAACATGTGTAAATAGATTATATATTCTCATTTCTTTAAAGAATCACCCTTGAAGAAAGCCAACCTGTTGGGTTTGGGACCAGATTACCATAACCAGGTGCTACCTGCTGGCTTCTAAACAAAGTGCAGGCAGAGTGCTTGGAGGAGGAGTGACTCCATCACTGAAGAGGTACCTTTCACTCCTTACTCTATTTTAGCAAAGCAAACGTCACGGGTGGAAGTTAAGAGAAGGGAGAAGGGAGAAATCAGTGTGGGTTGAGTAGACAGAGGCGGCTTCGTGGAAATGGGGCTTGAACGCAGTATTGAAAGATGGGTTAGATTTACATAAGTAGGATGGGAAAAGGAAACCTTTTCAGGCAGGGAGAGGAACACGGGCAAACTCAGAGGCAGAAACAAGCTTGGTACGAGGGAGAAGGCAATCATGAGACAGGCATGAGCACACCAAAGGGCATGCGTTAGGTAAGAATGGAAATAAGGACGGATGGGGTGTGTGTGTGTGTGTGTGTCTGTTTTCTCAACTGAAACTCAGAACGCATGTTATAAATGTCTGTGTGCTTATAAAGCATGACCATATTGTCTAAACCAAGACAGATTTGAGGGTGAAAATGGCTGCCGTGAAACCATCACAACGTATGGGGACAGTGCAATAGTCTATTTAAAACCGAAGCCATCCTGCAAATTCAGGACCTCCTGTTGGCAGACATGGATGGACATTTGGGGGCTGATATTGGAAGGCATTGCAAGGAAGGCTGTGACAACATAGAACGTGAAGACTGTTGCAGGAGAGTTTGCTCCAAAGTCTCAGGGCTGAACCAGATGACCTTTACAGTTCTTCCTCTTTTATATTCTCCAGTGAGAACATTTAATACTGCAGAATGTCTGTGAATAGATATTTAATGGGATTAAAGTTGTTCCCAAATCAGTGGCAGTCCCCAAGTTAGTAACTGTTTCTTTTTCTGGTCTGGAGAGAAAAAAGGGATGCAAAAGTAATGAAATTGCAGTAGAACGATCACTGTTTTCCATCATGATTATGGGGAGGGGGGACTGAGATAAAATTCCAGCTAGGACCACTTTTGTTTCGTGATATTTATTTTGATGGACATTTCTTCATTCATTTATTCTACAAGTGTTTACGGGCTGGGTACCCAGTACCAGAGACTTCAGACTGAGTTGAGAGTGACAGGTGACAGTTAATTGTAGTTGACAACATCATGGCTCATAGTGGGTACACTGCTTGTGCCTGTCTCGTGATTGCCTTCTCCCTCGTACAAAGCTTATTCCTGCCTCTGAGTTTGCCCATGTTCCTCCCCCTGCCTGAAAATGTGTCCTTCCCCACTCTACTTACGTAAATCTAACCCATCTTTCAATACTGCGTTCAAGCCCCATTTCCACGAAGCCGCCTCTGTCTACTCAGCCCACACTGATTTCTCCCTTCTCCCTTCTCTTAACTTCCACCCGTGATGTTTGCTTTGCTAAAATAGAGTAAGGAGTGAAAGGTACCTCTTCAGTGATGGAGTCACTCCTCCTCCAACATCACTCCTTTGACAACATCATAGTGGGTACACTGTAGAAATTGTTCTGGTGCGTGGCTGATGGGATATACAAAGATGTTAGCGAAACACGTGTTTGTTCCCAAAGAAACTCATGTCTCCCCTGAGAATCCATAGAGCACATACCTGTGCACACCAATTTTTACACTTAAAAGACACTGCCTACGTCACTATGTAGAGGTACAAACAACCGTGGTCACACCTGCCCAGAGACATGTAGACACAGAAAGGCCACATGTGTAGTGGGAAGGAAGGGGACTCTGAGTGAGACAGACCTGAATTTGAAAACCTGTTGTTCCATCTAGTTACTGAGTGCATTTTGGGCGTCTCATTTCACCTCTTTTTGCCCCCATTTCCTGATTTACAGTATTGTTATTAAGATTGACCTCAGTGATTCTTTTTTTTTTAATTTTTATTAAAAATTTTTTTTTTTAATTTTAACATCTTTAGACCTCAGTGATTCTTATTCCCGGATGAGCATTGTAGTGACTTCTGAAGCTTTACTTCAACTTTATTTTTTTAAATGGTTGGTTCCCAGCCTGGATCTACCACATCAGAATCTCAGGGGAGTGGGACCAGGCATGAATATGTTAAAAACAAGCAAACTCTACAGATGACATATGTGCTGTCACACATAGTGGGTAGGGAGCCACTGACCTACTTCACAGAGAGAGTGTCAGAACCAAATGAATTGGCCTGGTCCCTGCATCTGGTGTATAGTGGCTGTTATGCCATAAATCGTGTACCCCCCAAATATGCTGAGGTCCTAACCCCCATGATCCCAGAATGTGACCTTATTTGAAAATTGGGTTGTTGCAGATGTACTGAACTAAGATGAGGTCATACTGCAGTAGGTGGGACCTCATGCACTTTGACAAGTGTCCTTATAAGAAGAGGAGAGGACACACGACGGTAGACAGGGAAGAAGGCCGTGTAATGACGGAAGCAGAGATTGGAGTGATACGGCTGCAAGCCAAGGATTGCAGGCTATTACCAGAAGCTAAGAGGAAGGCATGGACAGATTCGCCCTCAGAAGCGTGCCAACCCTATGCACACCATTGACGACAGGCTTCTAGCCTCCAGGGCTATGAGAGAATTCACATTTCTGTTGCTTTACGCTACCCAGGCTGTGGTACTTGGTTAGGGCAGCCCTAGGAAACAAAGACAGAAGATATTCTGTTAAGGTGAGTTACCTTACCTGGCCGCGCAGATGCCTGCACACGGCTCTCAGATGCACTCACACGGGTACATTTAAATCAGGCTTGATTGGGGATTTCAGTTGAGAGGTATGTGGCTTTCTGGATAAGTGAGCAGACAGACAGGTAGGTGCCAGAAGCTGAGAACTATGGGAATAGAGTAGGTGGAAAGGTGAGGGAGACCGCGTAGCTTGGGTAAGAGAAGAAAGGAGCTGTCAGACTTCAGAATGCTGTTACCAGTTATATCTTCTCTCTCTATTTTTTTCTTCTCTATTTTTAAATGTACTTCTGTCACCTTCTTTTTGTGGGTAGGCTAATGGGTACTGTTTCGCTTTTGTTATTGTTTTGTTTGTGTGTTTTACTTTACTCTTGTCCTTGTGGGTCATGTTTGGCAAAAATGGCCAAACCCGCCTGTAACACCTGACCTTAATTCTAAGGTGTCTTCCAATACTGCTCAGCGCTTAACAAATATAGTTTTATTAAGTCAATGAGTGAATTGCATTAGGGAGGTCAGGTGAGATGGGGAGGAGGGGGGTGGAGAGTGACGAGCTCCTCAGGTCCAGCGACAAATGGATCTGGATAGAAACCCTAGCTCTGCCCTGCTGCCCTGAGTCTCAGGTTGCTCTGTAAAATGGTGATGATTATATCTGCTCTTCAGAACTAGCAGGAGGATTAAAGCAGTTGACACATGTTGATATCCTCCCTCCTTCTCTCCTATGCCTGCTTATATTTCAATGTCATTACGTTGAATGAGCTAACTAGTAGTTTGGTTGGACTTTGGTTTCAACAGGGCCTTCTGTTTGGGATGGTTCTAACCCTGACGCTGAGACTCTTACACTTTCCCTGTCATTTTGCTGCTGTGTGTAATGTGCATAGTCTCCCTAGGTCATGGGTGGGACCAGCTGAGTGTGACAAATCAAAGTAACTCATTCTGGAAAACATCTCACAGGCTGTGTCTTCTTACTGATGGGTCAGAAGCCTCATCCTTGGAATCGGGCATCACAGCATCTGCTCGAAAGGATGCTGGCTACATCCCTGGGTGTTGGAAGAAACCTGTAAGAAGAGTACAAGGGCAGTAGCTCTCTGCCCTCTTTGAAGGAAACTTTCAGCTTTCTGTTGTTTTAAAAGAGAAAAAAGATGACGAACCTGGTGACAGTCCTGTTGCATCTCTAGAAAATGCGAGCGCTGGACAGTGGCCCATGCAGGTGCTTATCTGTGGGCATCTGTGCACTGTGAGCGAGACGAGAGAGTCGGTCCCCGGCACAGGGGGCTGTGCATTCGGATCTGGTGGGTAGACACCCCAGAGCGCCAACACTGGACGCGAGCCTCCGACTTGCGCTGGGACACCCCCCCACCCCCACCCCCCACTTGCTGCCCCTGGTCTTCCAGCACGGCAGACTGACGCTCCGCAGCTCCAGATGGCGGCCAGGCTCTCAGAGGGAGCTGTGAGTGTGGCAGCCAAGCCCAGAAGCCTAAGCCAGCCCTCCAAGCTGTTTGGGTGCCAGCGTGAAGATGCCATCTCCGCGGCGCTTCTAAGGCCGCTCTCTACCAGAGGTGCCTCCCACCACCGAGATATTGAGGAGCTCATGAATCCAGATGACCCGGGGAGAGCAGAGCCATCAACAAAAATAGTTTTGAAAAAGCATCTGCTCAGACGGACTCTCTGCTCCTGACCCCCGAGCCAGTGGATGTGAGTGGAGGAAGGGGGTGGGGTGTTTCTGCGTGTGCAAGGGGTGTTGCCCATAGGTGTCTGGCCAGATGGTGGGGAATGTCCATGAGATCGTCCAAGTGCACACACGGGACTGGGTCTAGCATGGGGCGGGCCCTCAGTTAGCCATTGTTATTATGACAGCTATCGTTATCATTGTAATTATTTGGCTTAGAGTGTTATCCGTATGCTTGAGGAGCTTGTAATACCGACCCTGCCCGCTTCGTGCACTAGAGAGAGTGATGAGATACGGAGCCCAGGGAGCTGCAGGGCTCTGCCACTCTCTCCTGGGTGACCCGCGTCAGCAGTACCATTGTCTGTTTGCACAGTCTGCTTTAAAAAAAACAAAATCGTGTTCCAGAGAGCACTGAACTCCTGTAAAAGCAATATGGAATATTCTTCCTTAAAAATGGCTTGTGATGGAATAAGTTTAGAAAACACTGAACACCTTTGATAATCAAACATGTATTCTGAAGCTCCAAGAAAGGCATTAGGGATGCAGGATTTGCTCTCTGTTTGCTTGGGGGAAGGGATGATTGTTGAAAACCCATTATTTTCCCCACAGAACACCCGTTGTCATCTCGTGAGATCTCAGTATTCAGCGGGAGACTATTTGAGAAATATCCACGCGGTGCAGTTTTCCTCTTGTCAATGTTGGTCAGTAGCAGCGACCCTTTGGGGTGGTCATTGGGGGAATTTACTCCCACTTAAAGGAAATAAAAGTCAGAGAGACGTCATCACTGAGGTGGGGCTTCTTCACTTTTCTGTCTCTTTATACAGTTCTTTTGCCTTTGTTTTAAACTTTCATCAAGCCGTCTATCTGTCTTATTTTATTTTTAGAGCTTGAGCCTGTGAGAACGGTTGTCATCTCTTCTGCAATGATACTTTTAGATTGAGGCTGCATTTGTGTGTTTGTATGTGGGCGTGTGCTTGTGTGGAGCGGGTCTTTTCTTATTTAATATGGGTACGGTTCTGTCACTTAATAGAGATAGTTTGCATGTGATTCAGTGTAGGGTTTACATATCGCCTAGGCAATGCCCAGGTGTATAGAAGGGCTTTCCCTTCTTCCAGTGTCTCTCAGTGCCGGGCACCCAGAACAACAGATTCTAACCAACATTCTTATTGCTCACAGGCCCCATTCTCGGCTGAAGCATTGTTTGCTTTAGCAGTTACCCAGAACTACTACTGACCCCAAGGTTGATGTTGTCTGGTTTTTTTTTTTTTTTGCGTTACGCGGGCCTCTCACTGTCGTGGCCTCTCCCGTTGCGGAGCACAGGCTCCGGACGCGCAGGCTCAGCGGCCACGGCTCACGGGCCCAGCCGCTCCGCGGCACGTGGGATCTTCCCGGACCGGGGCACGAACCCGTGTCCCCTGCATCGGCAGGCGGACTCTCAACCACTGTGCCACCAGGGAAGCCCGACGCGCAGGCTCAGCGGCCACGGCTCACGGGCCCAGCCGCTCCGCGGCACGTGGGATCTTCCCGGACCGGGGCGCGAACCCGCGTCCCCTGCGTCGGCAGGCGGACTCTCAACCACTGCGCCACCAGGGAAGCCCGATATTGTCTGTTTTTTAGGAGATTTTTCTTGTTGTTTTTCTTACCTCATATGCCAGGCAGAAACAGATTGCAGAAGGTAATGTTTTAAAGACAGAAGGAAATGGCAAAACCTGCTTTGATGTCTTCATTCGAGGTGGTGTGTGGGCTTTGGAATCAAGTGACCCGGCTTTGAATCCAGGCTCTGGGATTTTCTAGTAGTGTGACATCCATCATTGTTCTAACCTCTTTAGGCCTCAGTTTCATATCTGTAAAATGTCGATAATCCCTGCAGCTTATGGTTGTTGGAAACTTTAATGAGATAAAGCATATATAGCAATGAACCACATGGCCAGTCTCAAGCACTCGATAAAAATTGGTTACTCGGGTCATTCCTCCTTGAGTAAAAGTGGTTCCAGAGGATGGTCAGAAACTGAAACCCAACAGGCAGTGCCAGGGTATTAACTTTGGAGGGCCTTGTAATCATCCCCCCCGCCTCTCACTGAATAAAAGAGAAGGTGAAACAACCAGCCCAGCTGTTCCCCTTCTCCGTTCTCTCAATCTTTTCTAGTGCACATCACTTTCTAACCTTTAAAAAAAATCACTTCCTTGCTTGTCTGTCTGTGTCCCTATCAGAACATAAGCTCCATTTAGCTCGGGACTCTGCCTGTCTTGTGCTCTCCTGGATCCTCCTTACTGAGAACGGCGACTGCACTGAGTCGTTATCCTGCCCTTTTCCGCAGAATGAATGAATGAGTTCAGTGATGTGATTCTTGAAAGACACACACACAGACACCTGTCACCAGATCAACCCTGCCATTTAAGTATCATTACACTTAGAATCCAGGGCGTTTGAATTTCTGCCTTATTTTTAAGGCTCTTCACAGGGAGATTCCACATTCACTACTACAGGATATTGCGGGGTTATAAGTCCTGTTTAGCCTGTGTCGTGCCCTTCTTATTTGATTCTCGTGGAGGACAGAGACTGCTGTTGACCATTCTTGGCACAGGTGGTCATGGTAGCGTCGTCGTAAGTCCATCCCCTTGGGGCTGTCATGAGACTAGATCATCTGAAGCAGTCATGTCGAACGTCATGGTTACCTAGCTTTATCAGTCCTGCTCCCCAAATCTATCACTAGTAAAATGAGAGGAAGGTGGTAAGATGTAATAGAAGGAGATGGCTTTGAGTCAGAAAGACCTAGGTTCTACTCCTGGCCAGTCTGTCTTGGGCAAGTTGCTCAATCTCATAGGGTCTCAGCTCCTTATCTATAAAGCAGGTGAATGGTACCCACTTTGCATGGCTGACGTGAGCTGTGTGTCTGGTGCACGTAATGTATATATTATACTGCTAGCCTCCTGGTAAATATTCTGTCTGTGGTAATGATGTCCTCATAGAAAAATGGTACCAGTAGTTGTATGTATGTGAGTGAAAACCACATGGCCAATGGGAGATACAGTGTTGGGTGTACTATGATTGAAATGGTGGTCTTCTTGGGCCAGATTGGCTGAAAGACTTTGACTTATGTCATCAACAGCTTGGGATGTTGGAAATGGCAGTAAAAGGATAGGTAATTTACCATGGTTTGATATGGCTTCTTAAGTAGACACAATCTTCCAGATTAAAGCAAATGTCTCTAAATCATCGCTTAGAGATCTGAAGCTGTGAACTTTAAAAAACCAACTTTATCTATTTCCACAAAGTAAACTGATAATGAGAACATATTAGGATTCATGCTGCAAGTAAGATGGTATATACGGTGCTATCACACTAGCAAGTATTAAAAGGCAAAACTTTGGTTGGTGTTTTCTAGTTTACGTTAAGCTTCAGATCTCTGCTCCGCCCTTGATATACTACCTTGGAATTAGACAATTAAGACAATGTTGAGACATCATTTCCTGTTGTCTCTATTATGACTTCTGTAATATGACCAGCCCATCCTCACTCATAACCTATCTGCTGGAAAATTGGGAGTACACATGTGCTCGTGTGTGTAGGGCTCTGATTGTGTGAATATGTACTTATTAGTGCCTGTATACTTGTAATCATATTTATGTACATTTTTTGTACATACGGAAACACTTCAGTTAACCTACAATAAGATACATGGCAGCTTTGATCTGAGATGACTTTGAAGAAACTATAAACATTGAACAGGGAGCAGCCATAAAAGCAGCTGAAAAGAACCAAAGCAGGAAGATAGCACATGATAAAGTTAAGGCTGTTGACTGGCCACCGTCAGAAGCCGCTGACACCAAAGCTGAGAAGCACAGAGGAAACAAACGGGAAAAAAGAAACGAGGAAAAGACAAGCAGGCAGAAGAAAATACACAGTGAAACAAGAGACGAGAGTAACAAAGTACAGAGACAGTCAATAATAGCAGTCATGGAAATGTGGCATGTGCTTGGGTAAAATGAGAGCCAGCAGTGGGAAATCGAATCATGGATTTTTGACGATTTCTTGAGGTTCATTAGTCTGAAATCCCTTGTTAATGCATCGTGGCCGTGCAGGAGCAGGAAGAAGGAATGCCTAACCCGGGCAGCAATCTTGGACCAGTCAATGAGGGGCACTCGCAGCCTCTCACATCCTGACTCTGGAGGCAGCCGTGTGTTAGGGTCCTTCCATTAAACTTGTACCAGCCAATACAGATTTAGCAGGCCATTCATCATCCTTTTCATAAGTAACAGCTGCAATGTATATTTGGTTTATGTCTCAATAACTGTACCTGAATTTTATGTAGATGTACAAAAGATAGCAGCTGTGTACACCAGTTACCCAGTCAAGTTCCAAGAGGTAGACATCTCCTAAGAGCCCTGTGGTAGTTTTTTATTGAAGCCCATTAGAGAAGCCTTGTACCTGTCGCTTTCTTCTCATTTAAAAAATGTACTAAAGTCACTGATATAAGCCACTTTTGAATCACTCTTAAAGAGAATGATTTGGTACGAATTTCAGTGTAAGGGTAAACTACTGAGATCCAGGCATGCACCTTCTTTCCCCTCTTAAGATGAACCTGTGCCCTTCTGACCACCACTTCTTCCAATCCTAATCCAGTGGTCAAAACACAGTGAGGTGTCATTCTTTACAAGCAGCCATCAACTTTAGCTTTGAATTAACACGATAGCTACTAATTTGGTTCTTACTGAATTGTTTCTCCTGTGAGCCCTGATTGGCTGCTTTTCAGGATGAGGCGGGGTTCCCGCGTGCTGTTCTGATTCTCATATTCAGCTCACAAAGTCCTTTCCCTTCCCGTAGCTTTCTGCTCTAAGATTTCGCTTTTTGTTCTCTTCAAATGAAAAATATAAAATGTACTGGCTGTTGGGGAAATAGAAAGCTTTCATTCGTGTCCAAACAAGCATGAACAGTGGCACTTTTCTCCTTCTCTCTGTGTGTCTAGGGATGTTGTGGAGTAGACCCTTCTGTGCCTTAGCTCCGGTGGATGCTGCCTACCCCAGATACAAGGGCACGTCTGTGGTTCCTCAGGGGAGGTGTCTCTGGAAGCATAAACACTTCATATGCAAAGTGCTTCAGATAATGGGTTCCTTAGAACAGAGCAAACTAAGCTGTTTGAAGAGCAGGTTGAGTGGGTTTTATTGCAGTACTTCGGAAGCAATCCCGACCCATAACACAGCACGAGAGTGTGGTAGGTGTAGTCAGCTGGTGTACACACAGCAAGCTGACCGCGGAGTACGGGTGAAGCCGCTCTTGGCTCTCTCAGTTATTCTCCTGAAAGACATGAGGCCCAGGTGTGAGAAATCTGTGTTCACCTTTCCGGAGACCTGCGTATGACGGAAAGAGGGCCGTGCTCTGTCAGTTCGTCACTCTTGCTTCTCTGCCTTGCCTTCTGTCCCATTCTCATCACTCCAATTCAGGCGCTCATTGCCTAATAGGTGAATTTCCACTGTGAACCCTCATTACTTAATATCTTTTTCTTAAATTGCAGTATAGTTTGTTTACAATGTTGTGTTAGTTTCAGGTGCATAGCAAGGTGATTCAGTTACGTATATATTCTTTTTCAGTCTTTTCCATTACAGGTTATTATAAGATATTGAATGTTGTTCCCTGTGCTCTACAGTAGGTTCTTGTTGTTCATCACTTCATCCCTGTGTGACCTGGCCTGCCATCGTGGTCTGGCCTCGTCCCCGCCTAGTTCACGCCACTCCAGTGACGCTCTGCAAACATCCCACGGTCCTCATGCCTCTGGGCTGTGCACTTGCTGTTCCCTTTGCCCGAAGTACTTTCCCCCCAGATAACTACGTGGCCAACTCCCTCACTTCTTCCTGGTGTTTCTTCTTCTTCTTCTTCTTTTTTTTTTTAAAGTATTGCTTTGTAGCTCAGTTTTTTGTTTGTTTTTAAAATTTATTTATTTATATTGTTTCCTGGCCGCGCCACGCAGCATGCGGGATCTTAGTTCCCCGACCAGGGATCGAACCCGCAGCCCCTGCACTGGAAGCGTGGAGTCTTAACCACTGGACCGCCAGGGAAGTCCCCCTCCTGGTGTTTCTTAAAATGTATCTTCTCGGTGAGAACTTTCCTGGCCCACCTGTCCCAGCTTCAACTCTCCGCTGCTCCTGATATGGCCTGCCCCGTTCTCGCTTTAATTGTTCTCTTTAGCACTTATTCTATCAGCGTATTATGTATCACACTTACCTATCTTGTCTATTGTCTGTCTCTCCCAGGAGAATGTAAGCTCCATGAGATAAAAACAAATTTGTTTTCAGTGTTTTATTCACTACTGTATCCCCAGTGCCTGGGACAGTGAACGGCACTTAGTAGGTGCTCAGTATTTATTGGTTGACTGAATTAACATATCAATCATCTCATTTCCTTTTGTCTCCCTCCTCCTGCTTTCAGATAGTGCTGCATCCTGCCACCAGATTGAATTATTAGTTTTGGCCACATGAGTCTCAAAAATTATTAGTGCCCCATTGCCTGTTAGGTTGAAATTTGTATTTCTCACTCTAGATTGAAGGGCTTTAGCAATCTTTTCCCAATCCACCTTTCTAGCCTAACTTGCATCGCCCAGCCGGGACTTCTGTTTGGGAAGGCTGGCCTGCGTGCTGGCCCCAGTCCTTTGCAGCCCCACAGCTTGCTAGCCAAGTAGATATTCCAGAGTCTTACTAGCCTGTAGACATAGGTGGGGTCACGTGAGCATCAGTAATGCAGACTTCCTGTTCTTAACTCCGCCCACTTATGTAAGGCCTCAGCCTTTTGCAAGATAGCCTTCCCGTCCGAAAGCTCCGGAATTCCCCCAAAGACATCACATTTGTGGTCACAAAAATTGTTTAGCTGTACTCGCCATGAAGCCTCTACCCTGTTTTCCCTCTAGTATTTACGAAAGTCTTCTGTCCCTCAAACACCTATAGAATGCCTCTTTCTCCCTTCTTTTGGGATTGCCTATCCTGAAAATGCCTGTGTCCTAGGGTTTTTTTAAAATTTATTTATTTATTTATTTATTTTCGGCTGCGTTGGGTCTTTGTTGCTGCACGCTGCGGGCTTTTCTCTAGTTGCGGCGAGCAGAGGCTGCTCTTCGTTGCTGTGCGCGGGCTTCTCACTGAGGTGGCTTCTGTTGCGGAGCACGGGCTCCAGGCACGCGGGCTTCAGTAGTTGTGGCTCACGGGCTCCAGAGCACAGGCTCAGTAGCTGTGGCGCACGGGCCTAGTTACTCCGCGGCATGTGGGATCCTCCCGGACCAGGGCTCGAACCCGTGTCCCCCGCATTGGCAGGCGGATTCTTAACCACTGCGCCACCAGGGAAGTCCCCCTAGGGGGGTTTTGTCTCAATTCCAAAGCCACCAGTTCTCCAGACTGGGGTTGGGCTGGGGGCTTACACTGAGGAGAAAGGCCTAGTCTGCAAGCCCTTTCACCTCTCCGCCTCCCTCCCTCCCTCCCTCTCTCCCTCCCTCTCTCCCTCCTCCCTCCCTCCCTCCCTCCCTCTCTCCCTCCTCCCTCCCTCCCTCCCTCCCTCCCTGCCAGAATATCTCTTGAGCTTCTAATATGCGTCAGGCAGTGTTCGTGGTGTTGGATTAGGGCAGAATGGAAATACAGAGGAATCTCCATCTTCTCGTAAGTCTGTACTCTTTAACCCAGGTCCTCTCAGGAAAAGTTCTGCTTTGCCGTTTCTCTTTGAGACCCTCGTGACCCACAGGCAGCGTTCCCACTCCTCACCCTGCACCTCCCCGCCCCCCGACCAGGCGCACAGAGAAGCCTCCACCCTCCACCATTAAGCATGGGGCCCAGTGCCTCACGCGGACGGACGCCTGTGAGCCCCTGGCTCAGCGCCCCGTCGGACACGCAGAAGCCGGCTCCGTTCCTTTTAGGAGGCATCAGTGCCTACTATGTAAAGAGGCTTTGGATCCTCTCCCTGCTGGAGTGTCTTCAATTTTCAAATATTACATCTTTTTAAGGCCCCATTCAAGACTTTGCTCTTTTTGGTGTTACGTTCTTTTTACCGAGTCAGCCTCTGGGGTTTTACCCTGCTCTAGATTACAGCTTTTATTGCGTGAACTGTTCATTTAGCATTTAGCCATGCACGGTCTTCTCCTGTTAGTGACCTTTTCTTTCAAGTCCTCCGTGTCTCCTCAAGTGGCGCACCAGCTTCTCCCAGGCAGGACAGAAGCTTCTTTCTCTTTATTTCCTGCACAGCACTCAGAATGCTGACATCGTTCCAGCTACATGCAAAGTTCATACGTGGGACATCTCAGACCATCCTGACTCCTGAGAACGGGTGTGTGCAGATTTAGGCACCTCGGTGTGTGTCTGAGTGTTGCTGAGGGTTTGGGTTACTTGTTTACGTGACCCCCTTCCCAGCCCCTCAACCTCCTGTTGCTCCCTGCTCCTTTTTCTTTCGTATATTCTGAGGTACTTCTGGCATCATTTAGTATCTAGGTGGCGACGCTGTGGGGATATCTCAGAGCGATCCGGCCCTCACTGAGCCCTGTCCAGAGGACACGTGCCACAAACACCTGGGGCCCTGACAAATGAAGGCCTTGCCTCTGGGCAGCAGTACCCAGGCTGAGGGTTTCACACAGAGTGAGGGCTCCCTGCAGGAGACCCTCTGAGGAGAGCTCTGAGATTCCCCCCCGGGCACAGACTGGCACCTCTGTTCCCTGGTCTGGGCTCTTGAAACCCTGCCGTCTCGGAGAGACTTACTTACGCAGTAAGGAGCCACGGGAGGGGGGCGTGCTGGCCCGTCCGCTAGCCACCCTCTTGGTTTGTCCAAAACGGCCTGTATTCTGTTTGAGGGAAAGAGGCGCCGGCGTGAGTGGTGATGGAGCCTGTGCTTTGGCCCTGAAACCGCATTAATGGAACTTCCAGATAATGTCAGTCTTCTTTTTCCCTAATAGCAATTTACAGATTGCATCCTAGACACCCCAGAGGAGTAGAACTTGCCGAGCATGCTTGTCGTTGCTTCTAATTAGGTTTTTAAATAAATCAAAGAACTCTTGTTTTCATTTACCTAGGATTATACAGCAGCAGTGTTCTTGTTCGGGTTGCCCGTAGCGGCAACCCCCACTGAACGGACGCTGAATCCCTGACACTCTGAAGGCCTAGGCAGCTTCCTCCCTGCACTCTGCCGAGCAGTCCTTTCACCCCACCCTTGGAGAGGAAGAAAAGGATAGCCTGGCCGGGGCCCTGTTGCCCCGTCTCCCCCTTCCTTCACAGGGCCCCTGTAGACTGAGCTTTGTGTCCAGAAGGGAGGATAAAATTCTTCTTGCCCCACTTGCTGTTTCTCCTTTGCCTGACTGCCAGCGCACAGTTTCTCTTTCTCACCGTGATTCTTCTGACGTGGGAAAGGTGAGGAGGCTGAGAATTGCTGGGAAGAAGACAGCTGGGGGGGCCTGAGTTGGGAAGCTCATCCCACCAGCCTCATCCAGCCCTCTTTTCCTGACTTTTCACCACTCGGCGCTCCATCCTGTCCTTCCCCTGGTGCCTCTGTGCCCCCTTCCCCACTCCCAGGATGGCTGGGTTCCTGCCTGGAGCCCCTTTCCTGGCCATGCATCCTTTTGTCACTGTGGCCTTATGATAAGGGCAGGGCTGATGGAAGCAGTGCTTCCTTGCGCTGGGTCTGTGAGCCCATGTCTGGGAACTCTGTCTGCGGTGAGATGCTGCCAGGCCCATACTTCCGTGTGGCCAGCAGCAGGCTCTGGCCCTGAGGTCTCCTGAGACAGGAGGCCAAGAAAGGGTTGCCATGTCGGGTCTGGAGACTAAATATTTCCTCCTACTTCTCCGCTTCTGATCTCTGGTGATTAAACGTGTGTGTGTGTGTGTGTGTGTGTGTGTGTGTGTGTGTGTGTGTGTGTGTGTGTGTGTGTGTGTGTGTCTGTTGGGGGAAGGGTGGTGTCCTTAAGAATACAGTGGGAGAGGTGGGGTCAGAGGCAGGATAACTTGACCATCTTCAGGGAAAAATGAGATTTGGCGTGTGCTTATTGGGAAGGGGCTCAGCCAGCCTTGTTGTACATGCTTCTTGGGGTCAAACTTCAGACTGTTAGGGGTGGCATTCAGTTTAAGTTTCCTTGGGCAGCAAGGAGGCCTTGACCTGTCAGAAGTCATAAACCTGTGAAACTAGGTTTCCCTTTCTTTCTCCTACCCTTTCCTTCCCTCCCTCTCTTCTTTCTCTCTCTTTCTATCAAACGTTGTTAACTACTACCAGATATTCACTGCTACTTAACAGAAATCACATCTCTTGTTCAAAGGAAGAACATATAGCTTTCTTGGTGGTACATATGGATCAGGGACTTATGACCAAAGGAAGTGGGTAGGTGGGATAGGATTAGATATTAAACTGTTTCTCAGGGACAATTATATACTTTCTACCACTGCCTGCCTCTGGTCCTTTTGTCCCCACTCCAGCTTCCATCCCCAGAGCCAGTGATCTAAGGCTGTGATAGTTTTACTTCCATACTTGATATGAGCTGAAGTTTGGTGAGGAACTGTCACTGCTTGGAATGTCAGCAGTGCCCACAGCATGGGAAACATATAGGGTCAAGTCAGAACTTCGAGTGTGTTCTCTTACAATCACTGTTAGGTCTGCTGGTTAGGTAACGCCCACCATCCTAAAGCATAGCATATCATTCATTGTGTCATTATTATGTAAGTAAATTATGATCGTAGTATAATGGGATATAATCTGTGTTATAGCCTATGTTGTCTTAGTTTTCACAGATGTGCCCCCTCCACTAGTTTTTACAGATGTCGCAGACACACACACAATTACAAATTAATGGATTTCCTTTGACAAAATCAGGAAACCCTTAGTAAGGACACTGAGGTTACTTGATATTTGAAGCAGTAAGCCTAACTGGCCCTTAAATTCATTGATGAGAGTGAATTATTAAACTTTTATAATGTTAATTTTTACGCATGTTTGGGTCCCAGGCCATATTTATTTTTAAAATTGTATCTTTGTGCCAGGTTCTATAACAGCTATGTCCCGCTATGAAGAATAACAACTAACCTGCTGACTTAATTTTAATGACTTTTCTTGCTTTATCATTTTTCATAGTGAAGGAAGTATTGACTTAAGAGTTTTTAAAGAAAAAGTGAGTAGTTACAGTACTGAGAATGTCTAGATTCCTGTGTTTTATCTTTATATTTAGTTTAAATCTTGCAAATAAAAACTGGAACATAACCAAGCATTAACTAAGCAGTTTCTGCCCAGAAGCTTCTTATCCAGCTACTTCAAATAACTTTAGCTAATTAAAGCATAGTCATAAACCAAGAAGTCAGCAGTTGAGACTTCTGATTCATTGGAGCAGTTTTCATCAGTTGAGAAACTAAAATCCATGTATTTTTCTACTATGGAAAAAGACCTGAGGCCTTCATTCAGAATTTATTCACTTAATTTTGCATGTGATTATAGACCTTAATTATCTGATTTATCAGATTATAAGCTGTTTAGAAGCTGTCATTTAAGAAATTGAGGGCAACTAAAGTCAGGCACAATAACATTGAAAGGCTATCTAGCCTGATAGAAAGACAGGAAGCAGAAAAATGACTGTTCTTTGTAGTAAAATACATCATGTTGTAGTGATTGTAAAGAAAGATTCAGATTATGGTTTTATATATTCTGCCTCAGAAGGCATAGAAGCATGTCTTATGAGGGCCTTTTAAAATTTAACACTGTTTAAATAAAATTAGTTTTATAACTTAAAGCACTTTTCTTCATATATTATCATCCGTAGAACAATGCACTTGAATTATTACACATGAATGATATCGGTGTAGATACATGTTACCCTAGGAAGCTGAGAGAGGACAGTCTTAAGCCACAGGTTCTCAAACTTTTCCAGGCAAGATCCCTATTCAAAGGAGATTCTGACTTGGAATCCAGATGGAAAACAGGGCAAAGAAGGGGTATTCTGGCTTCAGCGAGTGCACATCTGTCCCTTCCTACCATCTGCAGTGACTCCGTAGGAGCCTCAAGGAGCCCTTGGAGCTCTGCAGGCCCCAATGCAGAGCACACAGTCAGGCACAAGGCTAGACCAGGGCAGAAGTTACTGGTAAGGAAGGAGGTTTTTCAGGCGGCCTTAAGTAAGCCCATCAGTGGTTGCTACCATGAGAGTGCTGCTTTGCTTGCGTGCAGTGAAATCTACTAGGGGTTTAGTGGATAACCAGTAGAGTGAAATCAACTCTGAGCTTGACTGTAACTTGAGCACTCAGTAGCCCCAGGCATGTGCTGCGGGTGGTGCTAAAGCAGTGATCCCCACCAGGAGATCCAGAACAAACAGGAGAGCAACAATAGTTTGCTTCTTATGGGCACTTAGCTCAGGAAAATTTGCAAACCTAGAATTTTATTATTGTTGCCTTGAGCGATGCTGCCATTGCTGGTGCTGCTACTAGTATTTGTCACTCTTCTTGTTCTCACCACCCCCACCCCACCCACCCACCCCACCCCCCTTTCTTTTTAGTAGTAGAGCCAAGAGACTTTTCAGTAGTGTAGCTAGACGCTTGGGTTTCCCTTATCCTCCTTTTTGGCAAAATCAGTCGATTGCCAAGCTTACATAAGGTTACCGACCATGTTCTTTCCTCAGGCAGAGGAAAGCCAAGAGTGATGAAAGCGTTTGCAAGCAGGGTACCTAGACCTTAGTCAGCGGGTATCAAGACGACGTGTGTCGTTGCTGCGGTACTGACTGCAGCGTTCTGGATGCTCGGTTGGTGGCTGGTGGCACTGTGGAGACTCCGTGTTGAATGGGTAGAACCACGAAGGAGGCGGGAGGCTACAGTTTCTTTCCTGATTCTGCACCTTCCAAGGTGCTGGTTTGCAGTCCTTCCAGGCTCCTTGGTAGCAGCCACACCTCAATTTTTGCCTTAAAAATCCCATCTCAGTAGGGGAAGCCAGTCCTCAGTAGCGGAAGCTGAGTCTTGTGTCTTTCTTAAGGACAGGGACTTCGGGCTTTTCACACTCGGATGCTTTGATGGACTGGGTCACAGACTGGCTTTGTTAAAATAAGTTTCTTTCAGTGCTCAACCCCCCAAATTATTCCTGCAGATCTGCCTTTTAGCCTGTTCTCCATAGAGAGACCTGAGCATTTCTAGCTCAGATTTTACATGGCACCGTCAGCATTGAATGGAGATTTCCACCCCTTTCTCTCTATCCCTGCTGCTTGTTTTTTATTGTTAGAAAAAAGATAAACCTCAGAGAATATTTTTATTGTGAGTTTTAACTGGTACTGACTGTCAGGGAGGCCAAAACTGTGTATGCTTTTAAGCATGAGCCTGCTATCAGACTAATTGGCCCTGCTGTGCTCTAATTATATGACCTTGGGCACATCCCCTGCTGGGCCTCAGTTTTCTCATCTGTAAAATGGCAGTAAGAATAGTATCTATTTCTTAGGGTGGTGAGGATTAAATGAGTTACTATCTGTGAGGTGCTTACAAGAATACCTGGCACATAGAAAGTGCTAAATTCATCTTAGCTGCTTCTGCTGTTACTGGGCTGCTGCTGCTGTGATGATGATGATGGTGATGGTGACAGGATGGTGACTTGTAAAAGTTAAATTTGTCTTCTTACTTTCCAGAAGATTTGGGCAGAAACCAAGTAGCTTTGTATAGATTTGTGCTGGGAATAAAAGTCCAAGGGGATGGCCCCTTGAAATGTAGACTGTTTGGCTGTAGGGAAACAATGCTTGTTTTGAACCTAGACCTATGTTGGAATGTTGGCCCCACCCCTTAACTATTAGAGTAAACGTGAAAAAAAATAGGATAGTAATGCCTACAATGTTAGGTTATGAAACTAAGAAAAAAACAGAATAAAGAGCTTGGTTCATACTATATACTCAGCATACAGCAGCTAGTATAATTCTATTTTAAAGAGAAAATCTTAGGCCACCCTCAGTCATGGATATGAAGTTACTTGGTAGGTCAGAGTACTATTGCTGAAGTTTGTCCGATTATTGAATGTTTCTGATGAAGTTTTAAATTGGTTTACGTTTGCTTCATTTATGTATACTCTCTTTACTACCAGGGAGCTCTTCAGAGCAGACCGTTAACATTTCTTCTTGTCTTTTGAATTGTCTGTTGTAGAAATCAGCTCTCAGGAGGAAGTGTGCGGTCTGTAAGATCGTCGTCCACACCGCCTGCATCGAACAGCTAGAAAAGGTGAGACAGCGCCACCTACTGCAATTTTTGCTACCCTGCAATCGAACCCGTGTCCCCCGCATTGGCAGGCGGATTCTTAACCACTGCGCCACCAGGGAAGTCCCCCTAGGGGGGTTTTGTCTCAATTCCAAAGCCACCAGTTCTCCAGACTGGGGTTGGGCTGGGGGCTTACACTGAGGAGAAAGGCCTAGTCTGCAAGCCCTTTCACCTCTCCGCCTCCCTCCCTCCCTCCCTCTCTCCCTCCCTCTCTCCCTCCTCCCTCCCTCCCTCCCTCCCTCTCTCCCTCCTCCCTCCCTCCCTCCCTCCCTCCCTGCCAGAATATCTCTTGAGCTTCTAATATGCGTCAGGCAGTGTTCGTGGTGTTGGATTAGGGCAGAATGGAAATACAGAGGAATCTCCATCTTCTCGTAAGTCTGTACTCTTTAACCCAGGTCCTCTCAGGAAAAGTTCTGCTTTGCCGTTTCTCTTTGAGACCCTCGTGACCCACAGGCAGCGTTCCCACTCCTCACCCTGCACCTCCCCGCCCCCCGACCAGGCGCACAGAGAAGCCTCCACCCTCCACCATTAAGCATGGGGCCCAGTGCCCCACGCGGCCGGACGCCTGTGAGCCCCTGGCCCAGCGCCCCGTCGGACACGCAGAAGCCGGCTCCGTTCCTTTTAGGAGGCATCAGTGCCTACTATGTAAAGAGGCTTTGGATCCTCTCCCTGCTGGAGTGTCTTCAATTTTCAAATATTACATCTTTTTAAGGCCCCATTCAAGACTTTGCTCTTTTTGGTGTTACGTTCTTTTTACCGAGTCAGCCTCTGGGGTTTTACCCTGCTCTAGATTACAGCTTTTATTGCGTGAACTGTTCATTTAGCATTTAGCCATGCACGGTCTTCTCCTGTTAGTGACCTTTTCTTTCAAGTCCTCCGTGTCTCCTCAAGTGGCGCACCAGCTTCTCCCAGGCAGGACAGAAGCTTCTTTCTCTTTATTTCCTGCACAGCACTCAGAATGCTGACATCGTTCCAGCTACATGCAAAGTTCATACGTGGGACATCTCAGACCATCCTGACTCCTGAGAACGGGTGTGTGCAGATTTAGGCACCTCGGTGTGTGTCTGAGTGTTGCTGAGGGTTTGGGTTACTTGTTTACGTGACCCCCTTCCCAGCCCCTCAACCTCCTGTTGCTCCCTGCTCCTTTTTCTTTCGTATATTCTGAGGTACTTCTGGCATCATTTAGTATCTAGGTGGCGACGCTGTGGGGATATCTCAGAGCGATCCGGCCCTCACTGAGCCCTGTCCAGAGGACACGTGCCACAAACACCTGGGGCCCTGACAAATGAAGGCCTTGCCTCTGGGCAGCAGTACCCAGGCTGAGGGTTTCACACAGAGTGAGGGCTCCCTGCAGGAGACCCTCTGAGGAGAGCTCTGAGATTCCCCCCCGGGCACAGACTGGCACCTCTGTTCCCTGGTCTGGGCTCTTGAAACCCTGCCGTCTCGGAGAGACTTACTTACGCAGTAAGGAGCCACGGGAGGGGGGCGTGCTGGCCCGTCCGCTAGCCACCCTCTTGGTTTGTCCAAAACGGCCTGTATTCTGTTTGAGGGAAAGAGGCGCCGGCGTGAGTGGTGATGGAGCCTGTGCTTTGGCCCTGAAACCGCATTAATGGAACTTCCAGATAATGTCAGTCTTCTTTTTCCCTAATAGCAATTTACAGATTGCATCCTAGACACCCCAGAGGAGTAGAACTTGCCGAGCATGCTTGTCGTTGCTTCTAATTAGGTTTTTAAATAAATCAAAGAACTCTTGTTTTCATTTACCTAGGATTATACAGCAGCAGTGTTCTTGTTCGGGTTGCCCGTAGCGGCAACCCCCACTGAACGGACGCTGAATCCCTGACACTCTGAAGGCCTAGGCAGCTTCCTCCCTGCACTCTGCCGAGCAGTCCTTTCACCCCACCCTTGGAGAGGAAGAAAAGGATAGCCTGGCCGGGGCCCTGTTGCCCCGTCTCCCCCTTCCTTCACAGGGCCCCTGTAGACTGAGCTTTGTGTCCAGAAGGGAGGATAAAATTCTTCTTGCCCCACTTGCTGTTTCTCCTTTGCCTGACTGCCAGCGCACAGTTTCTCTTTCTCACCGTGATTCTTCTGACGTGGGAAAGGTGAGGAGGCTGAGAATTGCTGGGAAGAAGACAGCTGGGGGGGCCTGAGTTGGGAAGCTCATCCCACCAGCCTCATCCAGCCCTCTTTTCCTGACTTTTCACCACTCGGCGCTCCATCCTGTCCTTCCCCTGGTGCCTCTGTGCCCCCTTCCCCACTCCCAGGATGGCTGGGTTCCTGCCTGGAGCCCCTTTCCTGGCCATGCATCCTTTTGTCACTGTGGCCTTATGATAAGGGCAGGGCTGATGGAAGCAGTGCTTCCTTGCGCTGGGTCTGTGAGCCCATGTCTGGGAACTCTGTCTGCGGTGAGATGCTGCCAGGCCCATACTTCCGTGTGGCCAGCAGCAGGCTCTGGCCCTGAGGTCTCCTGAGACAGGAGGCCAAGAAAGGGTTGCCATGTCGGGTCTGGAGACTAAATATTTCCTCCTACTTCTCCGCTTCTGATCTCTGGTGATTAAACGTGTGTGTGTGTGTGTGTGTGTGTGTGTGTGTGTGTGTGTGTGTGTGTGTGTGTGTCTGTTGGGGGAAGGGTGGTGTCCTTAAGAATACAGTGGGAGAGGTGGGGTCAGAGGCAGGATAACTTGACCATCTTCAGGGAAAAATGAGATTTGGCGTGTGCTTATTGGGAAGGGGCTCAGCCAGCCTTGTTGTACATGCTTCTTGGGGTCAAACTTCAGACTGTTAGGGGTGGCATTCAGTTTAAGTTTCCTTGGGCAGCAAGGAGGCCTTGACCTGTCAGAAGTCATAAACCTGTGAAACTAGGTTTCCCTTTCTTTCTCCTACCCTTTCCTTCCCTCCCTCTCTTCTTTCTCTCTCTTTCTATCAAACGTTGTTAACTACTACCAGATATTCACTGCTACTTAACAGAAATCACATCTCTTGTTCAAAGGAAGAACATATAGCTTTCTTGGTGGTACATATGGATCAGGGACTTATGACCAAAGGAAGTGGGTAGGTGGGATAGGATTAGATATTAAACTGTTTCTCAGGGACAATTATATACTTTCTACCACTGCCTGCCTCTGGTCCTTTTGTCCCCACTCCAGCTTCCATCCCCAGAGCCAGTGATCTAAGGCTGTGATAGTTTTACTTCCATACTTGATATGAGCTGAAGTTTGGTGAGGAACTGTCACTGCTTGGAATGTCAGCAGTGCCCACAGCATGGGAAACATATAGGGTCAAGTCAGAACTTCGAGTGTGTTCTCTTACAATCACTGTTAGGTCTGCTGGTTAGGTAACGCCCACCATCCTAAAGCATAGCATATCATTCATTGTGTCATTATTATGTAAGTAAATTATGATCGTAGTATAATGGGATATAATCTGTGTTATAGCCTATGTTGTCTTAGTTTTCACAGATGTGCCCCCTCCACTAGTTTTTACAGATGTCGCAGACACACACACAATTACAAATTAATGGATTTCCTTTGACAAAATCAGGAAACCCTTAGTAAGGACACTGAGGTTACTTGATATTTGAAGCAGTAAGCCTAACTGGCCCTTAAATTCATTGATGAGAGTGAATTATTAAACTTTTATAATGTTAATTTTTACGCATGTTTGGGTCCCAGGCCATATTTATTTTTAAAATTGTATCTTTGTGCCAGGTTCTATAACAGCTATGTCCCGCTATGAAGAATAACAACTAACCTGCTGACTTAATTTTAATGACTTTTCTTGCTTTATCATTTTTCATAGTGAAGGAAGTATTGACTTAAGAGTTTTTAAAGAAAAAGTGAGTAGTTACAGTACTGAGAATGTCTAGATTCCTGTGTTTTATCTTTATATTTAGTTTAAATCTTGCAAATAAAAACTGGAACATAACCAAGCATTAACTAAGCAGTTTCTGCCCAGAAGCTTCTTATCCAGCTACTTCAAATAACTTTAGCTAATTAAAGCATAGTCATAAACCAAGAAGTCAGCAGTTGAGACTTCTGATTCATTGGAGCAGTTTTCATCAGTTGAGAAACTAAAATCCATGTATTTTTCTACTATGGAAAAAGACCTGAGGCCTTCATTCAGAATTTATTCACTTAATTTTGCATGTGATTATAGACCTTAATTATCTGATTTATCAGATTATAAGCTGTTTAGAAGCTGTCATTTAAGAAATTGAGGGCAACTAAAGTCAGGCACAATAACATTGAAAGGCTATCTAGCCTGATAGAAAGACAGGAAGCAGAAAAATGACTGTTCTTTGTAGTAAAATACATCATGTTGTAGTGATTGTAAAGAAAGATTCAGATTATGGTTTTATATATTCTGCCTCAGAAGGCATAGAAGCATGTCTTATGAGGGCCTTTTAAAATTTAACACTGTTTAAATAAAATTAGTTTTATAACTTAAAGCACTTTTCTTCATATATTATCATCCGTAGAACAATGCACTTGAATTATTACACATGAATGATATCGGTGTAGATACATGTTACCCTAGGAAGCTGAGAGAGGACAGTCTTAAGCCACAGGTTCTCAAACTTTTCCAGGCAAGATCCCTATTCAAAGGAGATTCTGACTTGGAATCCAGATGGAAAACAGGGCAAAGAAGGGGTATTCTGGCTTCAGCGAGTGCACATCTGTCCCTTCCTACCATCTGCAGTGACTCCGTAGGAGCCTCAAGGAGCCCTTGGAGCTCTGCAGGCCCCAATGCAGAGCACACAGTCAGGCACAAGGCTAGACCAGGGCAGAAGTTACTGGTAAGGAAGGAGGTTTTTCAGGCGGCCTTAAGTAAGCCCATCAGTGGTTGCTACCATGAGAGTGCTGCTTTGCTTGCGTGCAGTGAAATCTACTAGGGGTTTAGTGGATAACCAGTAGAGTGAAATCAACTCTGAGCTTGACTGTAACTTGAGCACTCAGTAGCCCCAGGCATGTGCTGCGGGTGGTGCTAAAGCAGTGATCCCCACCAGGAGATCCAGAACAAACAGGAGAGCAACAATAGTTTGCTTCTTATGGGCACTTAGCTCAGGAAAATTTGCAAACCTAGAATTTTATTATTGTTGCCTTGAGCGATGCTGCCATTGCTGGTGCTGCTACTAGTATTTGTCACTCTTCTTGTTCTCACCACCCCCACCCCACCCACCCACCCCACCCCCCTTTCTTTTTAGTAGTAGAGCCAAGAGACTTTTCAGTAGTGTAGCTAGACGCTTGGGTTTCCCTTATCCTCCTTTTTGGCAAAATCAGTCGATTGCCAAGCTTACATAAGGTTACCGACCATGTTCTTTCCTCAGGCAGAGGAAAGCCAAGAGTGATGAAAGCGTTTGCAAGCAGGGTACCTAGACCTTAGTCAGCGGGTATCAAGACGACGTGTGTCGTTGCTGCGGTACTGACTGCAGCGTTCTGGATGCTCGGTTGGTGGCTGGTGGCACTGTGGAGACTCCGTGTTGAATGGGTAGAACCACGAAGGAGGCGGGAGGCTACAGTTTCTTTCCTGATTCTGCACCTTCCAAGGTGCTGGTTTGCAGTCCTTCCAGGCTCCTTGGTAGCAGCCACACCTCAATTTTTGCCTTAAAAATCCCATCTCAGTAGGGGAAGCCAGTCCTCAGTAGCGGAAGCTGAGTCTTGTGTCTTTCTTAAGGACAGGGACTTCGGGCTTTTCACACTCGGATGCTTTGATGGACTGGGTCACAGACTGGCTTTGTTAAAATAAGTTTCTTTCAGTGCTCAACCCCCCAAATTATTCCTGCAGATCTGCCTTTTAGCCTGTTCTCCATAGAGAGACCTGAGCATTTCTAGCTCAGATTTTACATGGCACCGTCAGCATTGAATGGAGATTTCCACCCCTTTCTCTCTATCCCTGCTGCTTGTTTTTTATTGTTAGAAAAAAGATAAACCTCAGAGAATATTTTTATTGTGAGTTTTAACTGGTACTGACTGTCAGGGAGGCCAAAACTGTGTATGCTTTTAAGCATGAGCCTGCTATCAGACTAATTGGCCCTGCTGTGCTCTAATTATATGACCTTGGGCACATCCCCTGCTGGGCCTCAGTTTTCTCATCTGTAAAATGGCAGTAAGAATAGTATCTATTTCTTAGGGTGGTGAGGATTAAATGAGTTACTATCTGTGAGGTGCTTACAAGAATACCTGGCACATAGAAAGTGCTAAATTCATCTTAGCTGCTTCTGCTGTTACTGGGCTGCTGCTGCTGTGATGATGATGATGGTGATGGTGACAGGATGGTGACTTGTAAAAGTTAAATTTGTCTTCTTACTTTCCAGAAGATTTGGGCAGAAACCAAGTAGCTTTGTATAGATTTGTGCTGGGAATAAAAGTCCAAGGGGATGGCCCCTTGAAATGTAGACTGTTTGGCTGTAGGGAAACAATGCTTGTTTTGAACCTAGACCTATGTTGGAATGTTGGCCCCACCCCTTAACTATTAGAGTAAACGTGAAAAAAAATAGGATAGTAATGCCTACAATGTTAGGTTATGAAACTAAGAAAAAAACAGAATAAAGAGCTTGGTTCATACTATATACTCAGCATACAGCAGCTAGTATAATTCTATTTTAAAGAGAAAATCTTAGGCCACCCTCAGTCATGGATATGAAGTTACTTGGTAGGTCAGAGTACTATTGCTGAAGTTTGTCCGATTATTGAATGTTTCTGATGAAGTTTTAAATTGGTTTACGTTTGCTTCATTTATGTATACTCTCTTTACTACCAGGGAGCTCTTCAGAGCAGACCGTTAACATTTCTTCTTGTCTTTTGAATTGTCTGTTGTAGAAATCAGCTCTCAGGAGGAAGTGTGCGGTCTGTAAGATCGTCGTCCACACCGCCTGCATCGAACAGCTAGAAAAGGTGAGACAGCGCCACCTACTGCAATTTTTGCTACCCTGCAAGTGTTTGGACTTCAAAGACCAGGTGTCAGTTTCCATTTTCAACTTTTTGAAAACAATGCTCTTTTAAAAACCTGGAAGTCCAACATTATCACCAGATTAATAATGAAAGGATGGAAGGACAGTGCTTAAGTTTCATTCACTTTATTGTTTGCTGAGGTATAATTTGATATCATTTTATGTTGATTCTTAGGAAAAGGAATAATATGGTTAGAGATAAAAGCCTCACGTGTACTAATTTTCTTCACAATAACAAACGTTGTTATTCACCCATGGGATTTTCCACAAGATGTTTCGTATTAAAGAAAAAAAATTCCATAGCTCTTTAAAATCATTGTTTAGACATGTCTGACCTTTGTAAGTATACTTCTTTCTAAATTGGCTACAAGGGAGAGAGCCCGGCCAGAAGCTCAGTTCCTTGCTTTGAGCAGCGTTCCTGCTTACACAGCATGAATGTGTGGGAGGGGCTGGAAGTGACATTCTGGTGGTGTCTTTCCTCCAGAGGAAGTGGATTCTGCAGAGTCCATTAATCTGTCATCGGGGCCAAGGGAAAGGCTCCAGTAGTGAGTTCTCTGCTGTCCTCTTCCTTCCGTGCTTCCTGCTCCTTTTCCACATGGGATTCTCTGTGCATTATCTATCTTGAGCTGCCATGTGTAAATGTATTGAAATAGTTTAGTCCCCGGGGAAATTCATTTAGTTTTACTGACACATTATCAATTGTTGCCAACTGATATTTTGTGGGAATGACTAGTAATATTTTACAATAATTTTTTTTTGCTGTCCCAACTCCATTTACTCATTTCCTACTTCATGTCTACACTTCTTTCACCTTATCAAGTAGCTAAAGAAGATGTAAATGTATAAGGAGACCTCCCCATCTAAAAGTAAGGGAGTGCTGAATGCTTGAAGAATAATTTTGTGTATTTTTGTGAATCATCTTCATCATACTAAAAATTTCTCAAGTTTATATTTTCCAACTTTTAAAATCTAAAACACAGCTGGATGATTTCAGCTGCCATATATTTTTCTTCTGCCTCTTTATTATCTCAGTTTCTCAAATTTATGGCGTAAGAGCATTACTGTCTAAAGATACTTTGATTTCATCAGTGAGACTGAAGAGTCATGGATTGGGGATAACAGGATCACTTGGGATTATCTAAGGTGATGATTTCAAAAGTCTAAGAATAGTGTAAGACTATCTTCCTTATTCCTTGAGGTTTTTTTTTTTTCTGTAGTCTCAATATCTGTCACTGTTGGTTTTTTCAGGTAACTCATTCTAGTCGGGTGCTTATCTCTAATATAATACACTTTTCTTTTTAAATGACAGATTAATTTCCGATGTAAACCAACATTTCGAGAAGGGGGCTCAAGATCACCAAGAGAAGTAAGTATATCAGAGCTCTAGCTCAAATACCACCTTTTATTTCCCATTGATTCACTGGATTCATAGATATTCACTAGGGATTAAAAAAAATAAAGTCCACCTCCCTCTATTCCACATCAGTTTCTTTTCGATACATCAACACATACAATCAATAAAATCCCCAAGTCTCTTCAGTGTGTGTCTACTGCCCTTTCTTCTTCTCACAGAATGTATTGGGGAGCTAAGGTCTTATTGAATGGAACTAGAAAGTAGGGGGAGGAGGAGGTGGTAGAATTGAAAAGATAAGAAAGAAGTAGCATTTTATTGACTTTTGGTCCATTTTAATTCCTGGAAGAGGTGGCAACTAAACTGAGACCCAAAGGGATGATCTAAGTGAAGGGCGGGGGCTTAGCTAGGAGGTGAGTGACAGCCTTTGCGACAGAACACAGGCACCCAAGCACAAAAGTGAGAGGGTGTATGAGGAAGGCGTGAGACCTGAGAGATAAGCAGGAGCTAGACCATGAAGGCCCTTGTTAGCAAGGCTGCAAGTTGAATGTCTCATCATCCTAGTAATTAGAGGGGGCATTAAACTGTTATAAACAGAATATATTATTCTGGCTACAGTGTGGAGGGAATGCCATATAGTTCAAGCAATATTGGAAGCACGGAGAAAAAAATTGAGGAGCCGTTCTCTGAATCTAGGCAAGAGATAATGGTGATCTGAAGTAAGAGTAACACTGAGACGGAGGAAATTGGAGAATATGAATTTGAAGGAAACAGAATTGACAGGGTATAGTAATTGATTGGATTTTGGACACAAAGACAGGGGAGCTCGGAATAAACAAGGGTTCTTCTCCGAAAAAGCAATTAGATGTTGGCAAATGAGTTGCTCTGAGGATGGGGTAGGGAAGTAACGAGTTCAGTTGTAGAATGCTCAAGTTCGAGGTGTCCTGAGGCCCCAGCTGGGAATGCCCAACAGAAAGCTGAGTGGGTAGAAGAGGTTGGAGCTTATGGGGAAGATTGGGCATGAGAGGCTAGACCTTGGTGAATTGTCAGCATATCGAGATAGTAATTAAAGCTATAAGAATAGAGGAATGAATGGAATAGGAATAGAAGACGTCTGAGTACAGAGGTGTTAATGACAGTTAATGAAAAAAGACACTGTGAAGAAGAATGATCTCACTGTTACTAATACAAGGAGATTGGGAGAAAACATGGAGAGAGAACAGGCTGGCGGTGGAGGTTTGGAGAGAGATGAAAATATCAAGAGTTGTCCCTGTCAACTGTCCTCTCCCACTGTGCTTGTCTATTATGTCAGCCAGAGGAAAATTATGGGTCATATGTAGGGTGAGGAAATCTAAGAAAAATGATAGGGTTGTTTTACCCTCCATGTCACCCAAGTGCAGTATAGCAGTGGTCAGGAGATAACTCAGCGACAGCTCAGAGGAGGGAGACATTTTTTTTTTTTTTTTTTTTTTTTTTTTTTTTTTTTGTGGTATGCGGGCGCGAACCCGGTTCCCCTACACCGGCAGGCGGACGCGCAACCACTGCGCCACCAGGGAAGCCCTACATTTTATTTAGGACAGTAGAAGCAACCGTTTTGAGTTTTTAAGATGGACTATATGAATTTCTAACCAGGGAATCCATATGTCTACCTTTGGTTCCCTGTCCTTTAATCTCTCTTTTTCTCTCTGGATGGACAATTGTAATCGTATGTGCAATTTTCTAATGCAAGGATTTTTGGGGTGTGTTTTCAGCAGCTGTTATTATTTCTCTTCCAGGAAGCCAGACCCTTTATAAGTGTTTTCAGCGCCTTCCCTTGTCTTCGTATCAAGGACTTGCTATTGCTTCCATTCCTACATTTTCAACTCCCCACCTTCCTTCTAGATTATTTCCATCAGCATAAACATGCTCTGACAGCTCCCATCTTAAAAAACAAACTAACAGAAATAGTCCTTAACCACCAACTGTGTCTTAACTGCGGCTCTGATTCTCAGCGTTGTGTTCAGTGCTAAACTTCCAGAAAGTGTTAACTACGTAAATTGTTTCCAGCGTGTCCCCTCCTAGGCATTTTAACCTGTTCTGATCTTGTTTTTACTCTACCTGTTCACTGAAATTGCTTTTTTTTTTGCGTTACGCGGGCCTCTCACTGTTGTGGCCTCTCCCGTTGCGGAGCACAGGCTCCGGACGCGCAGGCCCAGCGGCCATGGCTCACCATGGCCCAGCCGGTCCGCGGCATGTGGGATCCTCCCGGACCGGGGCACGAGCCCACGTCCCCTGCATCGGCAGGCGGACTCTCAACCACTGCGCCACCAGGGAAGCCTGAAATTGCTTTTTTTAGTGTTGCCAATATCTCCTTAATGCCAGATCCATTAGAAATTTTTCTGTTCTTATTCAGTCTTGCAGATGTGTTCAAACTACTCAGTATTTCATCCTTCTTGAAATGCTCTCCTGTCATGACATCTTTCCTAACGTTCCTCTTATTTCACTGGGTAGTCCTTTCGCTGTTCACTCCCTGGTATTCGTTGGGCTTAGTACTGGACCATGTTCTGCCTACTGTTGTTGGGAGAGCTCATCCAATCCCTTGGCTTTACATATCATGTCTGGGCTGACAACAGCTAGCTTTCCATTTGCAGCCCACACTTGGAGTTCCATCTGATATGCCCACTGAATGTATCACAGTCATCTCACATATAATACATTACAAACTAAACTCTTTATTTCCATCACCATAAGAACAATTTTTTTCAATTCTTTTGTACCTCAGAAAATGAGATGACTATTGGCCCAGCTCCTCGATCGAGAAAATGGGTGAGGGGGGGTCATAATGATTACTTTTCTCTGGTACTCCCCACAGCTAATTCATCTGCCAGCCCTATCAATTTTATTCATAAAATATATTTCAAACCATCCATTTATCTCCATTTCTGTTGTCAGCGCCTTAGACTGAGACACCATGATCTCTCACTTTTGACCACTACAATAGGTTCTCCAGGATTCTTTAGTTTCCCTCTTCAATCCGCCATGATTTAAGAGACTCATCTTTAAAAATGAATGTTGGATTATATCATTTTCCAGCTTAAAATTCTTCAGGGGTTTCCATATCATTTAGAGGAAAACCATACCCTTGGCTTTTCATGAAAAGTCAAAAGTCCTGCAAAGGCTGGACCCAGCCTACCTCTTCCAACCCATCCAGCTACCACATGGATTTTCTTTCAGTTCTTGAGTCATGCATCAAAATATTCCTCACCTTCTTATATTTGTGTGTTTCCTTGCTGTACTGGAAATCTCTTTGCATGGCTAGCTGTTTCTTATAGTTAGACCTCGGTTCAAATAGCAGCCCCTCAGAGGTCTTCCTTGATGACCACCTCTAAGTAGGTTAGTAGGTTGCACATTGTTCTTTGTCAGAGCACCTTGTTCTACCCTTCAGAGCACTCTGTATGTCATAATTATTTATTCCTCATCGGCTTGTTTGTTGCCATCCTCCTATAGTGTAAGCTTTGGGAGATGACTCGTGAAATTTGTCCCAATGTCATTGTACCAGGCAGGTTGCAGAGGATGTGATCAATGAATATCTTTTGACTGAATGAATTTATAAAGGGGCTGATTTTTCCCCGAGTGTCTAAGAACTCTTGGTCTAAGAGGACAGTTTGGAGATGATACTTAGGACAGATTATGACCCATAGAGATTCTTAATTAAGAGGCCTTAGGTAGTTTACTTAATGGAAATGGAAGAAGCAATCACTTTAGAATTAGTTTGACCTGGGTTCAAAGGACACCTCTGCTTCCTTTCCCCTCGATGGTGTCTCTAGGGCTGGGCTCTGGAGCAGGGCTGTTAATCACTGTCCCCTAGGCTTTGTGGGGTGCCTGATACATGGAAATGTCTTAATGAATATTGTTTGGACTCCTCTAAGTTGAATCTTTCTGGCTGGACCTCAGTTTTCTTAGAGATAAGCTGCATGGATTGGGCTGTAAGTTCTAAGATCCTTTCAAAAGCTCTGTGAATAATACTATGAATTAAACTGGCTGTTTTTGAAAATAACTGAACAATTGTGTTATGCATTTCTGCTAACAACACTGACTATAAACCCTGAAATAATGGATCACCGAGATTTTAACACCCATAAGTAATAACCCTTTCCTTACCCAGTATTTGAAGACGCTATATGAATAAATCAGATTATTGATGAACAATAAAAAGATGTTATGGTGTCAGCAGCCTTGCTTTGCTAGCTTAACAGCAGTGAATCAACACTCATATTTGCAATGTGAAGATCCTGAGTCTAATTTCATTTCAATAATTTAGGAGAGATAAATATTAGTCAAAAGGGAATAGTGTGAAAAATTTAAGTGCTTGGGAAAAAAGGATGATAAAACAGCAGTGATTCTATAGAAATGTCTTTTCCCCCTAATTGATAAAGACAATGGATGATCCTCCAAAATGGTAACTACACAATTTAATTGTCAAAGAAATTAGATTGAGAATTTCATTCAATTCAGCACACATTTATTGGCTTTTACTTTGTTCCAGCTATGTTCAAGCAGCAATAGAAGAAATTTATATCAGGCCTGAGAAGACCTCTGAATAGATGGATACTTGACATCTCAAATCAGTGCCATAGATTAGAGACAATTACTCAGTTTCTATAGTAGTGCTTTTGTTTAAGTTATTTTATCTGGGCCTTAATTTCCTACCTATTTCCTAGGAAGGATGGTATTAAAAATATTTAACAACTTGCAGAGTCATAAATATTTAAATAAACAATTTAAAAATTTTTTTCCTTAAATAAACTAAACTACATGGTATTATAAACCTGCTTACCAAATAATGTATGTTGCAGCAGAAATGATTCGTTGTCAGTCTTATAATTTCTAAATAATTGTTGATTTGTGGAAACTGCTGGTTTAATCTTTTGATTAGAGCTGTCACTAGCTAAATAATTCCATGAGTCAGCCATGATTTCTCATAGGTAATTGCATCCAATTCTTCCAATGTTTCCCTCCTTAAATTCTTAAATTGAGAGTCATTAGGTGATTTATAATCTCAGTAAGCAGAGAATTTCTCTTAACATCAGTGATACTGTTCATTCTCCCTCAGCTTCTGCTAAACTAACAGCGATTATAGCAAATTTTTCTATCTCTCATAATACTGCCTGACATTTTTATGTATTCAATATTTTCACTACTGACTGTCATTGAAATCATTTATTGAAGGAGCTTGAACCTGATCTTTCAGAGCAGAGGAGAGGCGCTGCAACACGGTGCTGCCAGCCTGCCTGCGTCTGAATCCTTGCTCTGTCCCTGACATTTGAAGTCGCCACTCTATACCTTAGTTTTGTCATCTGTAAAATGAGGACGATAACGATAATTCTAGTCAAACCCTCTGATAACATGCCCTACGATGATGTGAACTGGGATAGAGTACAACTAGCAGTTGGCCCCAGGCCTCCCCAGGCCCTATTCTTAAACAGGCAGTGGGCTAAAGTGCTTCTCACTTGAGTGGGTGGAAAGCTGGAGTGGTCCACTTCATCTGTGAAGTAGAGAGATGGAGGGTCCAATATCATCATCCCCAGTAGAGTTTTTTCACTGACCTGAAGGTATGGACGCTGATAACCGAGCAGGTTTCTGGACTTGCAGCCATAGGCCCCCAAAATTGTTTATATTGATATTTAAGCTTGGACAGACAACTGCCATCAGTGGGGCACAGCCCAGTCTTCTGAGTTTGTGGGAGAACCCAATGACATCGCCCCAGTAACATGATTTATTTTCAGAAGAGAGCTCCAGAATCTTGGAGACCTGTTATGCCCGAAATTAACATTCTAGTTGCTTAATAATGAGGAGGTAGGAGTGGGCTCCAGTGTTGGCGGGCTGCGGGGGGCATATAGCATCCAGGGAGGAGCCAGGGGGATGGTAGGGGCACTAAACTGCAGTTTATCAACCAATATAGAAATATTTCAATATTTTACCAACTCGGGGTTTTACTAGTTCTTATCAACTAAACAGCATCTATACTCATGAAAATTCTCATTAAAATTAAAATTTTTGGGCTTCCCTGGTGGCGCAGTGGTTGCGCGTCCGCCTGCCGATGCAGGGGAACCGGGTTCGCGCCCCGGTCTGGGAGGATCCCA
>NC_041218.1:16235333-16240105 GCF_002837175.3 Physeter macrocephalus
AGGCCCGCATACCACCAAAAAAAAAAAAAAAAAAAAAAAAAAAAATTAAAATTTTTATTACATGTAAGGCATTTTTAAAAGTGCCTGACAGTGTTAGTAGTCAAGAAATGTTAACTATTATCATTAGCTTCTTTCTGAGAACAATGTAAGAATTGTGTCCTTGTTTCATTAAACTGCCACAGTGCAAAAAGCAAGATAAAAACTAGACTAATTAGTGGGACCATTATGCTTTTTTATATCTTATTATAGTTAAAAGACCATTATTCCTCCAGGATCTTTGTTTAGTTTTAATTTAAATTGGTTTGACGTTACGAAGAGAAATAGAGGTGGCACTTTGGAATTGATAATGCTAATGCTTGTTAGAGGTATCTTTGTCACTCTGAATTTCATGCCTTGATATAACATTTTTTTTTCTCGACACTGATCTGTTTCCTGTGTCCCTCTGTACTTAGAACAATGCCTGGATAGTAGGCATTTGGTAAGTATTTGTTGAAAGACTGAATATATGGTAAAGGGCCTATTTTAAAGGGAAAGTATGGATTGTGGCCTGACAATACGCATGTTAATTTCAGGTAAAGTATGTTTTCTCAGAAAAGGGCAGGAGAAAAACATTAGCAAATATTTTAGGTGTATTGGCCTAAGAGAGATGAGTTGTATGGAAGTTATTAGGGTTTACCTGTACCATTAGGCCTGAAGACCACCTTCTCTCTTGTAAAGTATCCCAACAGCTGGGGTGACGGGTGCTTCTATTTGGGAGGAAAAGGACCTTCCATGTTTCCTACAGCTCAAGCCAAGAATAGACCTTGGAAGCTGATCTCATTCAGGTTATCCAAGGACAGTTTAAATACAACCTCATTGCAGAATTTCGCGATATGCCCACATCTCTTGTCTTTGTCATCAGTTTCCTTCAGCTTTTCTCTTCCTTCACTTTCGCTAGTGAAAAACTGTCACCATGTAAGTCCCGAATCAGGAGATCTGTTTCTTTCTGAGAATTTAATTTCTTTAAGTTCTTTCTGACTCAAATGTTTAGTACAGTGCATGCCTGGCATTTATAAAGCATTAAATACATATTTGTTTGAAAAATTGGATGTCTTTGTCCTTCTCTCCTTCACCTTCTCATTTCTTTAAGGATATTTCTTTTACCTGCCTCAGTTACCCACCCTCCCCCGCGCCCCAGCTCAAGGTCACAAATCTGCACAATGTTTTACTAGACGAAAAGCAGAGTAATGGGAATTCATTATGGCCATTTGTTACCAGGAAGCCGCAGAGGGAGGGCATGATTAATGGTTTCTACAGATACGAAAGGTCACTGAGGATGGAGACTTGGCTTCATTTTCCCAAGTGGGTTCAATGTTTATTGTTAAACAAATCACACATGCACATATTTGTTTTTGTGCTTAGATGGGCTTAGATGATGGTTCGCGGAAATCTTTATTCTTAAAACATTAAAAAAAAACCCTAACTTTGGAGTTTGGGAATTGAAACATGTTTATTTACTTTTGTTTTCCCACAGAATTTTGTGCGTCATCACTGGGTACACAGGCGTCGGCAGGAGGGAAAATGTAAGCAGTGTGGTAAGGTAAGGGGCCTGCACCCCCTGGTCATCGCAGGAGGCTCCTCAGACCTTGGCAAGCACCCAAGGTAGATGAGTCCAATCACCCGGATCCAGGGCTCAGGACGTCCCTTCCTTTCCCAAAGGCCTCCCTTCTCTAGGTTCCCTTCCCTTAAGAGGTGTTTTATTTATTCTAGAACTCACCCAAGAAGCAGTGGTCTCCATACAAGGAATTAGCACGTTTTAAGAGAGATGGATGGACTATTTGCAGTGAATTTCATTGTGGATAGTTTAAAAAAAGGATACTTCCTATTTTGTTAAAACTCCCTCCTGAGGACTGCTGGCCCATCATACTTCTTTGAACACCAACAGGAAATCAGTAGGTTGATGAGCGATACTCCTTGTGTTGATGTGTTATGGTTGAGCAGAACTGGGTAGAAGGACAACATGGAAGCAGGAAATGTGTTGCTCTCTTGGGATATTATCCAATTCCTGGAAAGAGATGCCCTTCTCATATGTGGTGATTTATGTCTACTCTCTAAGTATGACTGGCTACAGACCCCTCAGGGTGCAGGGCCACTTGGAAGAGTGAGGTGTGGATCTGACAGCTGCATGCTCTGTACATTCCATGTTATTGACCCTAACAGATTTGGATTATGGCTTTTTCAATGTACAGAGATGTACTTTAGGAATGAAAGGATCCTCAGAGAAAGTTAAACTGGTGGTGAATCCTACTACAAAGATTTTTTTTTTAAGTACATAGATGTAAGCTGGTTTCAATAAAGCAAAGTTTTGATTTGGTAGAGAGCAGGATAATTTGGGAGAATATATTCCTCATCACTTCATTTCTAATTTGTTTATTTAGTCATGTGACTCTTTTGGGTCAAACACTGGGGTGAGCTGACCAGTATGGCATTTTTGACAATAGAGGGAGGAAAGGAAGTTTTGGCTGCCTGAGTAGTGTTGAGGGCGAGCGAGACATGGAAAAAGTTTGATTAATGTTGCTGTTTTCCCAGTGCCTGAAAGGGAAATATGCTGTAGCCATTGGTTACCAAGGTCTTCTTTGGAAGGTGGCACACTTCAGTCTCAAGGGTACGGGCCTCCGTTATAACTGCTGTTATCTCCTCCAGTTCAACACAGTGACTCTCAGCTGGTTCCTTTCTAGCCTGGAAAGAGGACAGGCAAAATAGGTTAAAAGGGGGAGGAGGTAAAAAGAAGAGGAGGAGGGAGGGAGAGAGGAGGAGTTGAAAGTTGCTTACCAGCCATTTTACACAGCTGGGAAAGAAGGAGGTCAGCCCTCTACCCTCACGTGACCTTCCTTCACTGGCTCCGTCTACTCCTTCCCTGTCTGCTGTTGCTCTAGGGCTTATGGATTTTCTCTTACTTAGTGGATTGTAGACTGTCTACAGCTTTCCCATAAGAATGTGTGCATGTGTATGCGTAAGAGAGAAGAAACAGGTAGGCATGGCCAATTTTGAGGTCAGAGATGTGGACAGTAGGAAGGATCTGGATGAACAGGTTCTTCGCTTTGGAGAAAATACCTTCACCGGACAGCCTAGTAGCTGGCACCACCTCAGCAACTTTCAAGCCATAATAGATTTGGAGGAATTTTATTAAAAGAAAATCAATAAGCATTATATATCTTGTGACAAGTATTCCCTAGCATCGTATTTCACTCCCTTTTCTGGCTTGTCTTCTGTTGGCGTGGTCAGCCGAAGGGGAAGAACTGGACACCCTGTGCTCTGAGTTGCTGTGACCATGTCTCTCTTCCTGTCCAGTGTCCCCAGGCAGGCATCTCAGAGCACTCACAGCTCGCTGCTCATCACGGCTCTCCGCAGGGAAATCTGTGAGCCCAGCTCTTCACATAAAGTTCCCATAATATTGTATTGTTATATTCATGTCCTGTGTTTATAATCCAGCTGCTTATGGATTCTCAGAGACTCGAGCAGTTGTGGCATGTGATAGTCTTAAACCTGTGTCTCCTTGCTGGGTAATAAATAACCCTTCTTTGGAGCCTGGCTTCTCCCCTGGATTAGAGGAAGACTAGTGAGTGACTCTCTTTCCATTTGCAGATTAAGGGATTGAAGATTCATTTCAGACGTTGGTGCTATGCGTAGTTTTCATCAGTACAGTTGGTTGTACATTCTTACATATCCAGAGATTTCTAAACCATTCCACACACACACACACACAGACACAGACTTCTCTATACACATTATTCCATAATTTATCCATTGGGATGGGGTAAAAAATACTTTACTTAGCAAAAAAAAATGTTTAAACCAGTGGTTTGAAAACTTCTGGGGTTATTAGTGAGTGTTTGTGGTTAAGAGTATTTGTGGTTTCACTTTCTACTTTTTAGAATCAACAGTAAATATTTGAGACTAATTAGAGACTAATTTTCTCTCAAGCCTTGAATATGCGTTTGGCTGAGTGTGTGTGTCATATAATGAATATCAGATGAGACAGCTCGTGATTCAATCGCTCAGTTGCTTTAACATTCACTGACTACCAGGCTGCCATGTTTATGACCATCACGTAGTTTTACATTGTTTTCGTTCATAGTCCTACATTATGAAAGAGTTAAGGTCCAGGCAGTAAAGAGCTGTCACACTCAAATTATGTAATTTGATAAGTGTTTAATAAAGAGAATATTTAAAATGTGTGAGCAGAAAAGAAACTACAAGGGATAGTGAAAAACTCGAGGCTAGTAAGAGCAGGGATCTGTGGTCAAGCCAAGTCTAAAGGGGTCATGAGACTAAGTCATGAGACTTAGCCAGCCTGAGGTGATCTACCAGCTGGGGGAATAAATAGCCCAACTTCACTCACCTTCAGTCTCCAGTGCCAAACCCAATAGAAACCAGAGCACAAGGGACATTGTTGAGGCAATCCATAAAAGTTAACATTTTACAACAGGACACAGGGTAGAGAAAGATGGAGAGTGGATCCAGAGGGACAATGGGATTGATCTAGCCCATATTTAGTGTAAATCTATACTTGGCCAATGGTTAAAAGCAAGCTGCATACTTATTCTGCAAACGTACCTCTTTACTGATCTTCACCACATCTCCACAATTGCATTCATTCAATCGAGATTTATTCAACAGTGAGTTATCCCTAGTAGTATTTTAAAAAAATCAATATGCAAAGAAAAAAGATAGTCATGATTATAGCTAATTTGACCTTTTATTTTTTATTTTTTTTTAATTTTTTTTTTTTT
>NC_041218.1:16240186-16314259 GCF_002837175.3 Physeter macrocephalus
TTTTTTTTGTGTGTGGTATGCGGGCCTCCCTCCGCTGCGGCCTCTCCCGTTGCGGAGCACAGGCTCCGGACGCGCAGGCCCAGCGGCCATGGCTCACGGGCCCAGCCGCTGCGCGGCATGCGGGATCCTCCCAGACCGGGGCGCGAACCCGGTTCCTCTGCATCGGCAGGCGGACGCGCAACCACTGCGCCACCAGGGAAGCCCCTGACCTTTTATTTTTAAAGGAACCATCCAAACCCAGCAGTATGGCAATTGTGGAACTATGCTCGTCAATTGCAACTTGAAATTTTATCTTTTATTTCTTCATTTGGAAACATATATAAAAGTTATATAAAAAATAAACGAGCTAATTTTTTTAAACTTAAAAGTTTTAAATTTCAAACATCAAATCATGAAAGCAGTTTTTAACACAACAACACATAGTCTAACTTTGGTCTACATTTCTGATGTCTTCCAATTTCCTAACCAAACATGCCACATAATTATGAATTATCTATAAATTATATGTACTTTCATATATAATTAAAGTAAATTAAATTGCAGGTAGCACTAATTAAATGGGAAAATGTCAAAACTACTCTTTATTGTAATGAATATTGTTAAAAATGAATTTAAAATGAACTTGTGCAATAATTGAAATCTACCCATCTAAAGGAAGTACCCTTAATGGCATTTTTGTATTGCAAAAATGGCACGAATGATTTAAGACATTCCATGGGGGTGTGGTTGAGATATGGATGAACAGTGAAGGGGATTAGAGAGTCTAAAGATAATGGAAAGTACTGACCTGGAGCTTTGGGGGATGTTTCCTTCAGTAAAGAAGCACCATTCTCTACTGGTTTAAAAATGTGTGAGCCCTGGAGGTCAGCTCTCAAGAGGCTGCGCAGTTAGGAACAAGGAAAGGAAGTTCAAGGGTGAGGATCCATTCACTAGTTAGGCAGGTTTGGTTATTCGCCTGTCTGTATGTTTGTCCAGATGCCATTAGCCTCAGGAGGATTGTTGAGAATGTAAAGTGGGTAATACAAGTCCAAAGAAATCTAGCCTCTCCCTGGAGCCTGTACCCACATAGCTGCTGGAAGCCTGGCTTTTCTTTCTGTCCTTGGATGAGTATCAAGGAAGGATATAAGTGAAGCTACCATTCTATTCCCTGCTTCTATGCATTTGACTCTGTTAGATTCCTCATATAAGTGGTATCATACATGATGTAGTATTTGTCTTCCTGTGTCTGGCTTATTTTACTGAGCATAATGTCTTCCCGATTCACCTGGGGAAGGGGAAATGGAGAGGTACAAAGGGTATAAAGTTTCAGTTCTGCAAGATGAATGAGTCTTTGAGATCTACAGCATAGTGCTTGTAGTTAAAAATACTATATTGAATACTTGAAATGTTTCTAAGAGGGTAGATATTATATTAACTGTTCTTATCACAAAAGGTAATAGTAACCAAGGAGGGCAGGAGGAAACTTTTGAAGGTGATGGATATGTTTACGGCATAGATTGTGATGATGGTTTCACAGGTGTATACTTGTTTCCAAACTCATCAAGTTGTACACATTAAATATGTACAGCTTTTTTGTATGTCATTCATACTTCAAAGTGGTTTACAAAAAGGGGGGATAGGGGCTGAGGGCTCGGAAGCAGAGTGTTCCCTGTGGTCTCCAGGTGGTTAAGTCACTCAGTTCTCACCCGTAGAGACGTTTTGCTACTGCCACTGCTTCCCTAGTCTTTGGCCTGGCCGGTGTCCTAGTAGTTACAGCTAATGTGATGCTCTAGTCACTCTGGTCCCTAATGCTCTTTCTTCAGAAAAGGCTTCGCAAGTGAAGGCGCGAGGATTGTGCAGAAGGAGGAGTTGAACTGCGGTGCAGCTCCAGCAAAGGCCTCAGCCAATCCCATAAGGATCTGGAACAGCCCCTCAGAGTTGCCCTGCCTTGACCAGTCATTGGATGTGGGCTGTCCTTGGCCAAGGTGACTCTTTTAGGCTTAGGGCAATGCTTAAGGATGGAAAGGTGACTCCTTGGAAAGCCATCAGCCTCCAACGCTCCTATCAACTGGGAGAATGAGCTGAGCGCCTCAGGCCCGCAGCAGAATGTTCTGCGTGGAACATCAGCACCTACTACAGTCCGTCCCTTGTGCTTCTCAGAGTCACTTGCTTCATAAAATACATGTTCGGAAAAGTTCCTCCGGGATTCTGGTTGGTCTTACTTCCTGGGGAAACATTTAAGAGGAAGGTTAGTGGGATACACCGCAGCCCTCTCTCTGGCAGCTGGTCTTAAGTCTGCAACTGATGTTCGTCATCTCCTTCCTCAACCACTCTTTCTGTAGTCACCTCACGCTCAATTAACTCTTCTTGTCCAGGTGATCATCTGTTTGGGCTCTTGTGACAGAATACCCTAGATTGTGTAGCCTAAAAGCAACAGAATCTTATTTCTCAGTCTGGAGGCTAGGAGTCCAAAGTTGAGAGGCTGGCAGATTCGGTTTCTGGTGAGAGCTTACTTCTTTTTCATAGATGATCATCTTCTCGCTGAGTTCTCACATGGTAAAAGGGAGTCTATTTTATAAGGACACTAATCCCGTCATGAGGGCTCCACTCTCATGACCTAATCACCCTCTAAAGACCCCACCTCCACATACCAACCCATTGGGGATTAGGTTTCAACATACGCATCTTGAGGGGACACAAGCATTCAGTCTCTAGCAGTGACCTACTTGGTGGAGTGACCAAGACCCTTACCCTACGCAGTCTGATCCCCTGGTCTTGGCTGTTGCACTTGTCTGTTGACCATCAAAAGTTTTCAAAGAATTAGAAAGGATGCCCCAGTGGGTAATCTGGGTGCCAGATATTTTCTTACTGCCTCCATTGTCAAATAACTATCCCCCACCTAACGATCAGGATCAAGACGGTGACTCCTTCCTGTGCCTGCTAGTCTCTTGGCACAAAGATGCCAAAGTAACTTGGTGCAGTGGTAGTTTAAGGTTTAAGGTCCTCCTGTTATCCATGGTGGAGATATTCCCCATCTGGTATTCAGACTCTCAGAGCCCAGAGTTGTGGAGAAAGGAAGCACAAATTCCCCTAGTGGGCCAGTGGGAGTGATAGTAGGCAGGGCTCCTCCTCCTCTCACTCCTTGGTCTCTGCACCCATGTATTTTACCATGGAAACACAGCACCATTAAATGATCATGAGTTTGGTCAATATACTGAGACTAGAGGATGGTGCTCATAGGATACCCTCTCAAAGCTGAAGCCCAGGGCTTCCCTGGTGGCACAGCGGTTGAGAGTCCGCCTGCCGATGCAGGGGACACGGGTTCGTGCCCCGGTCCGGGAAGATCCCACATGCCACGGAGCGGCTGGGCCCATGAGCCATGGCCGCTGGGCCTGCGCGTCCGGAGCCTGTGCTCCGCAACGGGAGAGGCCACAGCAGTAAGAGGCCCACGTACCGCAAAAACAAACAAACAAACAAAAAGCTGAAGCCCATGTCACATCTTCAAAAGACCTTTCCGTCTCTCTGTCAGGCCTGTAGCTTCTTGGTGGTGTGGGATGTGGTAGGACTTATGTATCTCATGGCCATATGCCCACTCCTGGACCTCCATTTCAAGAATACAAAAATGTATTCTTTGGTCTGAAGGTGTTGTATAATATCCTGTGTTGGTGGGTCAAACACTCTGTAAGCCCTTGCTTAGTAGCGCTGACTGAGGCCCTGCAGGAGGAAAAGGTAAACCCATACCTACAGTATGTGTCGATTCCGGTCGAGGTGACTTGCTTCCACTTCCAGAGTGGAAGGAGTGTTTAGTGGAATCACTTTGCCACCAAGCATCTGGTGGTTCCCATTCCGGGTTGGTGCCATATTGAGTGTTCAGCTTTGGTATCTTTTGCTGGCAGGCTAGACAGTCAGCAGTGATAGTGGCAGTGGTGGTAGTAGAAGCCCATGCTGCCGGACCCAGCCGTAGCATTCATCACTGCCATCACGGCTACTCCGCTTCTGAGCCCATAGTGCTATGGATAGCTCATGACAACGCGTGGGGTCTGAGTTGTTATATCTAAGTTTTTAGTTCTTATACCGTGAGTGCTCTCTGGTGGGCATTAATGTGCAGTACAGTGATCTTCACTTCATGTTCCTCCATGTGCCTCTTAGCCTGATCTCCTCTTTCCTTCCAGGCCCCTGAGCAACTAGCCAAGTCATTCAACACTACCTGTAAGTCATTATATATTCTTATATCAGGCTACTTATCTTTTCACAGAAAGTGGGGGACCAGCTGCTCCCCCTGAAGTTATGTCCCTTGGGAGGATTTCTTCTCACTTCTGTCCCTCAGGACAACTCCTGAGTAGGCTTTAGTGAAGTAGTAGTCTACTTTTGGCTTGGACTCATGTGCCAAGTTGACCCATCCATGAACCTATCACACCTTTTTCCTTCTCTTTCAGATGGTCATAAGGGATCCCCATATTTCCATAGGTGTGAGTTGAATGAGAGGCCTAGTATTATAACAGTGGATAACATGGGGAGTCTGAGCTACCTACTCATGTGTCTTACTTGTGTTCTTTTGTACTGCTGGTGCCAGATCCCATATGTTCCCGTTGAAATGTAACAATGAATTGCAGCTGGGCCCACACAACCTTATGACTTAGGGATCTTACAGACCCCAGCTCATGACTACCTGGTGATTCAGGTATTCCTCCACCATAACATAGTAACATACCAGGTGCTGTTTTTTGAAAGATATACAAATCCCTCCTACAGATGGCACGACCTCATTTCAGAATCCGAGAGTCTATGTTGTAATTCTCCTATTGGTGCTTGTCATAAATTTCATAGCGCATCTTTTCTCCTACCCAATGCCTCTAATAGCATGGGGCCTGCTGCAAGTGACAGGGCCTACTTTCACTGCAGACTGGACCCACTGCAGAGTTGTTTCATGTTCTGTGCTCTACTCTAAGCTGGCAGCATTTAGTATCATCCAGTAAACTGATTGAGGCAGTATTCCTAAGTGTGGAATATACTGCCTCAGAATTCAAAGAGATCTACAGAGTACTGTGCTTCATTCTTAGTGGGTAAAATTGTGAAATGCAATAATTTGTCCTTTAGATTGGGCAGGATATTCTAGCACGCCCTGGCCCACTAAACCCTAGAAGCTTCACTGATGTGTGGGACCTCTGATTCTTCATAGGGCTTATCTCCCCACCTTCTGTCTCACCAAAACCTCCAATATGCTTGCCACTTCTTGCTCATCCACCTTAATATGATACCTTTGATATGGTGGACCAAGTGGTATTCTTCAGAATGTTCATATGGTTCAGGTTACTTTGCACTATATTTGGGTAAGATTCAGAAGAGTTAAAAGCTCTGGCACAAGCCTGTAAAAGTACACTGTTAACCCTAACAAGTGAATGCACATGGTTTTTGATTCTCCTTTCAGAGAGGGAAGGAAAATAATTCATTTGCTAAATCGATGACCATAGGTCATATACTCAAGGCCAAAAGATCCCAAATTTGACACAGTAGCTACAATTAGAGTATACTGGGTTGCATTTGTGGTAGTCCAGCATTATTCTCCACTATAGTACCTGGTTTTGTAGGAGCCCAGCTGGTGAATTAAATGGGGATATTTTGGGGAACACCACCACTGCCTCCTTTAGTCTTTAAGGGTGGCACATAAAGAGATAATAATTTTTGAAAATAAACACAATAACATTATCATAACATACAAAATTAATCATTTAATACTTATTACTTATGAGAATGTGACATTGGTCTTGATTTAGATATGACTGGGAGGGTGGTTGAGTGTTTCACGTGGGCTTTCTTACTATGCCAGCACTTACGCAACAGGCCAAGAAACCACTATTGGAGTTCTGCCAAACTCCCAGCATGTTCAGTTATAAAATTAGGGACCAGGGGAAATAACCCTGCTGGGTTTGTGGAGACAATAGACTCTCTATAAACCATCCCTGATCCAGGACTCCTTTTTTTAAACTGGACCTCATACATCCCTACTCTAGTAGGGGACCATGATGCTGCTTCATACACCTGTGCTTGGGTATACATGTTGACCTGGACTCTTGTCCAACAGTCTTTAAAATATTTGGACATTTCTTTCTCCCCACTGTACAACTACCCAAGTAAATGGACCAAGTAGATCCTTTTAGATAGAGTCTGGGGAAATGTTGCCGTAGACTCGTGCTATGATGTTGCAGGATTCTCCTGGGAACTTGCCCTTTGGGTTCTATCTTTGAAAACTGCCTTTAGTCCAGAAATGGGGCAAAATATCATGACCCTTTATTGGAGCATTTGCCCTCATATTTCTTGATCCTCCATTCTTGATTTCTTTTTATTGTATCGATTAATACGTCTTTTATCTGATGATCTAGCTTGCCTCTGGGAGGTCGTGCTGTATTAACCATTTGGTCAAGCCCCCATGGCAGGAACTTCAGTCTTGCAGTAATTGCATCCACCTTGCTTTAATGGTTAAGTGCTGCCACATGTTCCTTATTATTTTGGAACTTTGTAATACTAATTGGTATCAAGAGTGCTCACTCTGTAGGTTTTCCTACCATCAGGCTTAACCTCCAGAGGAGAGGACAGCTTCTCAACGATGATGACACCCTTCTCACCAGCACGTTTCTTATTGTTTTGTTAAGTGGAATATCCTTTAGGCCCTCTTGCAGGACAGAGTCAACTGATGGGTTTTCCAGCTGTCCCTGGCATGCCACGGCAACTCTAACTTGCCTATTTCTGTGAGATTTTGATTGTTTCTTCCTCTATCACAGCAATTCTGGCATTGCTACTTCACTTAACACGGTCTGTTTTTTTGTTCAAGTTTTCAAACGCCATTCTAGTATTAGTGTTTGTCGTAGTGTTAGCACCATCTTCTGGGGTTCCTGATAATGTGTTAAATTCTCTGTTGTAGATGAGTGCTCCGACACTGAGAAACCCTCTTTTATCCAGCTTTAAGTCCTGCTCCCTTTGTCCTGCACTCTCAGGACCCAGTCCCATACACGCTTTCCCATTCCTGCTGGTACATATTTGTTAGGTCATACAGCTAGATCTTTCGAGATGCACTCCTTTTTCTCTCTGAGCGGCCTCTGCACGTTCCTGGCGGGGTGCATTGGTGTGAAAAGATTATTAGGTTATCTGAGATACTACCAGGAAGAGTAGATCTAACACTAGGATGGCATTTGAAACTTGAACAAACAAACAGAAAAACACCAAAAAAACAGTTCATGTTAAATGGAGTAGGGATGCCAGAATTGCTGTGATAGAAGAAGCAGAAATTAAAATCTCACAGAAATAGGCCTGCTAGAGTTGCTATATTAGGGACAGCTGGAAAACCCATCAGTTGACTATTAAAATCCCAAGTGAAGTCAAAACTATTGCTAGGTAGCAGAATCTTTTCTTTCTCTAAGGCATGCATTATCTGGTGATATTCCTTTGACATAAATTCATGAAGCCAGGAGGGGCACAATCAGAGTAATTTCGGCAAATTTTGTAAGTCTCTTTCTCAGTTGTCTGGGGGCTGTTATAGCAAAACAGTCTAAGTTTGAACAAAAAGAAAGTGTAATTAGTTTTACCAGTGAAAGCGCATTTTCCTCAGTTCAGAGTGGAGAGTACAGCCAGTTATTTCCTGGAATGTCATACTGTCAGCAAAATTATAGATTATATGGCTTCTCTGAATATCTGTAATGATTTGTAGCTGGTAACTGTGGTAACATCAACTTTAAAAAAAATAGTTTTTTGTTAAAAAGAAATTTTCCAAAAAACAACCTTCTTGGTGAATACTATCAGCGTTAAAGTTATACTTTTTATTGGGAAGGTTTTCAATTACGGGGCAGTCAGAGATGGACATTAATTTTCATGGAAGACCATTATTATAATTGTAGCTGGTTGTGTCATTAGGTAAATATTTTCATGTAAGGAACTTCCTTGGTATTCTAGGACAAAGATATAAACCCAACAGTTAAAGTTTTGTATAGTGGCAGGGACATATATACACTACCAAATGTAAATTAGATAGCTAGTGGGAAGCTGCCGCATAGCACAGGGAGATCACCTCTGTGCTTTGTGACCACCGAGAAGGGTGGGATAGGGAGGGTGGGAGGGAGGGAGACGCAAGAGGGAAGAAATATGGGAACATATGTATATGTATAACTGATTCACTTTGTTGCAAAGGAGAAACTAACACACTATTGTAAAACAGTTATACTCCAATAAAGATGTTAAAAAAATATGAAATATAAACATCACAGTTAAAATAGTTAACACTAAAATGGAAATGTAAACCAGTGGCTGTTGTTATAGGCTTAATTTCAATTATACATTAATTGCAAGATTAAGCCATTGACTTCCATGAAGTCATCTGCCTCTGATGACAATGTTCTGGACATCACGTCTTAGGCTCTTCATACAATCTGACAAGTCTGTGGTAACAGTGTTAACTTACGCTGAGAATCCTGTGCCCTGAATTTTGTTTTTCCCAGCACCGCTCTCCCCAGGAGACTCAATTTATGACCTATAGCTTGTAGCAGGGGCTGTCAGATAAATTAATGGAAAAAGCAGAAACTATCTGAGGATAATAAGACTGACTGGCTCGGGTTAATAAACCGTAATTACCAACATTAGAATGGAAGGACGCAGAGGCTCTATTGAGGAATAATAAAATGTCAATCTATGTGCGTGAGTCAGTGATTACCCTTGACGGAGGGCATATTATGGACAATAAGGGCATCGATAAAGTTTCAGAGCTCTTAAATAATGCCATAAAGTATATTATAGTTAAACCCAGTGGACAAGAATTTAGATTTTTCAATGATAATTCTAATAAAGTAACTATAGAGTCACATAATTTGCAGCACTGTCAGAAGTTATAAAAAAAATTGGTTACCATAATACAATTTATAAAGATATTGTTTATTTTAATTCAATTTTAATTCAGTGTATGTTTACATTTTGAAAATCTTGAGTGTTTATAAAAATTTTAGCTTAAAACCAGTAAAATCAGTATAGGAAGTTTTAGGAAGTACAGGTAAATGAGATTTTCTATGAGTAAATGAACCCTAATCTTGCATAAACTACAGTATTAATGGCACCATTTTTACACTGTGATAAAGCCAAGGAAAAGGCATATTATAAAATTAGCCTAATATCCAGTGACTCGCACTGCCAGGCAAGGATACACTTATCTGTGGAAAACTGGGCTGAATAGTTTGTTGACAGGAAAAAGTCAACAATTTGCATGTACAAAGAAAGAGATCGGTTCATGGTGACTTTGCTAATGAAAGATTGAAGTTTGAGCTCTGGATAGGACAGAATTAGTCTGTAAGTCTGTAGATCATGAGTTAAAACAGGTGCCATTTTTTATTAGTCAGAAAAAAGTTTTCAATTAGGTCGGTGTGAGTTTGCATGGGGGTCACTCAAAGGTCAAACAAATGTCGTTTTCTGTTGGTTAGAAAAAAGTTTTCAATTAGGTTGATTGGTGTGGCTCTGCACCTAGGTCACTCAAACGTCTTAGCTACTCACCAGCTTCAGCTGGTCAAACCCTGAAACGTCATCACTGGTGGTCAGCTTCCGCTGGTTAAAAGCAGTTGCATGGGAACGGCACAACCAGTTTGAGGTGGGCTCCGATTGGAAAAAGTTCCTTCTACATTGTGAGTATCAAATTGCTGTGGTATTTTTATCCCACTTTATCCCACATTTTTATCCCACTTTATCCCACATTTTTATCCCACTTTATCCCACTGGATAAGTTTACAAAAGTGCTATAATAGTTTTATTTTAAATTTTTCTAGATAATGAACTTTGCATCTAATTAATGTGGGATGAACATTTTAGATATTAAATATAAAATGTAACAGAGTATATACATTTTTCAAAAAGGAAAGGGAGTATATGAGCAAAAATGAAGTTCTCTGTGTTAAGATAGATATTAATTTAGTCTTATAATTCCCTTGGGTTTGCCTTTTGTAATACTTTGTGAACCTTGGATATGCAAGTGGATATGGAGAGGTTTATTTTGTTGGTGATGGTTAAAGTTTTGGAGGCAAGAGCAGTATCAACTCTTGGATTGGATCAAATCAAACAGGGAGTCAGGCTACAGTCAGGAAATTCCCTCACTCAAACCTCAGTTAAATACGTAAGCAATACAATAGTTTGTTTCAAGTAAAGCCCTTTTCCCTGGTTTCAGCCAAGGCTGTAAAACTGAGTGCTATTTGGAATATGCCCTAGATTGCACAAGAGAAAGAGGCAACAAAGCCAAAATAGCCCTTAAAAACCGGAGTCAGTTGAAATTCAGTTAGGGCGTCTGTCAGTACCATAATATCAGATTTGGGCCAGAATTTAAAAATGGGTAATTAGGAATCTGCCTCTTTTTGCTGTGCTGAGATCCCAGCCAAAACCTCCCCATTGCAGGTGGTCTGTAGGAACTTGGTGCCTGAAGGCTCCAGTGTGGTTCTATTTATGTCTTTATGTTAGACAGTAACCGTGAAGCCATGGCTACTGTGACTCTGCCAGACTAGAGAATCCAAAACAAAGCAGAGAGCTGGTTACACCAGGCTCATTTCCAAGGGACCCATCACAGTTCTGCGTAAGCACAGTGCCCAGTGCCCCAGTTGTGGCTGGCCTTGTTATTTGTTTCTAGTTTCAGCCTGGCTGTCGGGGCTACGCTGGACTGTATCTATTTCTCCTTGAAGTCAGGATGCCAATAATCGATAGAGGGATGGGCTGATGCTCTCACTCTGTACCACTGAGTAGAGTATTGCTAACTAATCACACGTGGCACACTGGAGGACTTCGTCGGCAAGGGGTTGGAAGAGGTTCCAGCAATAAATGGACTCCTTCACTTATGTGTACTGTGTTATAAAGAACTTTTCGAATGCGTTGCCTCATTTGATGCTTATGACTACTCAGAGGCGTTGGAGAGGTTTGTATTTTTATTACCATTTCCAGGTGAAGGGAGAAAGCGGAAAGGATTAAGTGGTTTGCCTAGCGCGTTTGCTGTGTCGAGAGCGGTTGGACGAGAGCAGAGTGAGGGGGCGTATTTTCAGGTGGTTCGGGTTAGGTTTTTAAAGTCTGGATAGCATGAAGTTTGTAGTTGGGTTACAGTGTGGTAGCAGTGACGTTCTTGTTCAATTAATCAGAAAATATGCCATGGCTAGGATGCTCAAAGAACTATGCTAAGCTGTAGAGATCTGTTAAGAAATATTAGAAGCACTTCTCTCAAAGAGCTTGTAATTCCATTGGCGAGAGAATACATGTGCACATAAAATAAACAGCAACTTAGGGCAGCTGTTCATTGATGCCAAGGGGAGACACAGGTGGTGAGGCGTGTAGGGTTAGGAGGAGAGACTACAGTGAATTGAGGTGATCTTGGAACATTTTCTTTTTAGATTTTGTAGTGGAAGTAAAATTCAGAAGCTGTATATGAAATAGTGGTAGGCACTCTAAATGGTGGGTTGGGAATTTTAAAAAAAAAAACAGCAAGAAATGGTAAAATGGGCAACAATGGACACATAAAAGAATAAAGCATGTTGTAGAATATAATTAATCCCATCTCACTATAGACAGGAATTTATAATGGCTGGGAGTGGGAGATTGATGTAGAAAAATTGGCTGAGAAGATAATGGATGGCGCGGAATGTCAGGGTGAATAGTTTGCTCTGTAATCTCGGGGAAAGAAGTAGTCATTTGCGTATTTAAGATTGAGGCTGCTATTAACAACAACAACAGCAGCAGCGTTTTCCCTGGTGTCGTGGCCCGGGATAGAATGAAGAACACAGGGGGAAACAGACTGTCCGTGGAGAGACAAGTTCGCAGACGGAGCAGACATCCAGACGTGACGTCAACGGGGCTTGATGCCTGCTGGGCGTGGGGTCCAGGGTGGGAGAGTCCCAGCACACGGCCAAGGTTGTCTTCAGGAGTCGCTGCTCGGGCCCTGCGCCAGCTTCAGCATGCTTGCTCTTGCCTGCTGGCTTCCTTCTGTACACAGCGGAAAGAGCGCTAGGGCTAGAGCTAGAGCACTGAAGAGAAGTTTTATTCATCTCTTTTCTTGCTCAGTCCATCAAGAGTGGCTTGAGCAAAGAGGAAGGACTTTTCAAGTGACTCTGATGTGAAATCATTCCTGCCTAGTTAGCGCCATTTCGCTTCACATTGAAGAGTCTGTGCCTCATCTTTGAAGGGACCTCTCTACCTAACCCTGTGGTCCACGGGACTCGGTGTCCTCCCTGGAAGTTATTTCTGTCAGGCAGTGATAACTGATGCCAGGGGCTGTGCAGGTTGTGGCTGGCTGCCACGGCAGTAAACCTATGGACGCCAACCTGTCCTAATAATTCAGTCCATGTGTGTTTTACAAAAGTGCGTCCTTTCCTGGGGAAATGATATTCTCCTTGACGGAGGAGGTATAGCAAGACTCATTGTTTGTGGGGAGATGAGTATGTTTGGTGTCCTTAAGACCATCCGAGTTTCAGTATTCACTAGGAGGACTCATAGGAGTCGGTGTATATTACTCACAGCTGTGATTTATTATAACAAAAGGCTCCGAAGCAAAGTCAACAAAAGGAAAGGCACATGGGGTAAAGTCTGGAGGAAACTAAGTTGTAAGCTCCAGAAGTCTTCTAACGGTTACAGAGGGTGTGCTTGATTCTTCCAACATGAGTTGTGACAACACGTGTGAAATATTGTCTCCTAGTTCCATGAGAAGCTCGGTGAGTAGGGTTTTATTGGGGGCTGGTGACATAAGCACATACCCTGCTTAGCACAGACCCAACCTCCAGACTCCCAGAAGGAAAGCAGGTGTTCAGCATACATCAGGCTGTTTGTACAAGCCGTTCAGGCTCAGTGAGTCACGCTTAACTGTTCTGGGAACCGTGGAACCCCTCCTGAAGTGCAAGTTCCCGAATGCCAGCCAAGGACCAACGTTCCAAGCAGGCCTTTGTAAGGAGAGCAGACTCATGCTTGTTCTGTGAACTCCTCTGCCCTGAGTGATTCTATTATTACCTAAGCTGTTGAGAAAGGGATATTGGTGGAGAAACTTTTCAAAATCCAGGAGAGTCCGGTGTTAAGGAAGAGGTCCCGTTTCTAGAAGTGAGAGTGGAGGTTGGGGAAAAGAGAGAAGAATTCAAGGAGGAATTGCAGAGCACAGAGGATTGACACTGGTCCCGGACTCATGTCCACATGCAGGAGGTTGCAGAGGGAGAAGGAGACCTGGAATGTGTTTTAGGAAACCAAGAGAGGCGAGAGGACCAAAAAGGAGGAAATGCTCATTAGTATATAAAATGCTGCAGGTAGGTAGGAATTATGGGGACTGCAAAAATGCTGTTGGGACTTCTTTTAATAATGTGTAAATTGAGTTTTTGGTTTTTTTTTTTAACTTAAAGTTATCTGTATACGTTAAGCAAGACTTAGTCAACCAGTGCCTTAAAAGCTTTCCTGCCCGTCACATCTTTCTGTTTTCTTTGGATCACTTTACAAAAGCCTTGTTTTAAGATTTTTTTTGTCCTTGATCTGCATTATTTTGTTTGGCTTAGATTTCACCGGCAGATAGAAATAGATGAGCTTTGGGAAAGCTAAAAACGTTTCCTTGAGCGTTACTGTGTACTTCTCTCTGGTAATTATTTAGGGACAGAAGCAGCCAAAAAGCATCTCTTCCTTTCTTGATGGAAAAGTAATTGTTTGTTCATTAAGAGGATTGTGTTTGCTATTCCATTCATCTCACTGCTGCTTGCTGGCGAAAAATGGAAATTGAAAGCTGCTTGTTTTGAGTCCAACATCCCAGGGGATGATGGAAGAGTTTGCATTTCCTCCTCTACCCTGAGACATCTCTCAGACTCTCACTTCTAGGTCACCTGCCTCTCTCATGCTTCATTTCTCTCTTTGTGGGTTCTCCGTGTTCAGGTTGCATAGAACCTCTGAGATGGGTGACCATTATAAAGAGTCATGTGAACCAAAAGCGGCTCTTTCTTTTACTTACAATAAAAACGTATCAGAACCTCATTTACTTGGGAGAAAAAGAACAACGTTTTTGTGTCTGACTTTGAGTAGTGTTAAGGAAACGCTGGTGCCTCCTCTCTCACACTCCAGAGGATTCGGGGATAGGAGACTCTCGTGTGGTAGAAGTTGGAGATGCCGCAGTGCCGAGTGTGGCATTTGCCATCCCAGTTACCTTAAGCCTGGCCTTACTTCGTTGGACTTCAGGAGGGCAGATGCACACTGTGTTTGAAGTGGTTTTAATTCTCTGTTTCTTACTCTGACATCACAGGGCTTCCAGCAAAAATTCTCCTTCCACAGTAAAGAGATTGTGGCTATCAGCTGTTCCTGGTGCAAGCAGGCGGTAAGTTTGGGGATAAAATAAAGTGGGCTCGTGTTTTATCAAGATCGACTTACGTTATTGCTGGAGTTCCTGTCTGTAAGTGGAGCGTTATCCTAATTTTTGTATTATTTCTCTCATAGGATCTGTGGAGGAAGAAAGACAGATCAAAACTATAGAACTATAGCATAAATGAGCTGGAAGAAAGTATAAATTAACCCCTTTATACATTGAAGCCTGGGATCACAGATTGGAAAATCCTCTCCTGCTTCTGTCCCTGGGTTTAGTATCGAGGGCTTTTCGCTCCTGCGCCACGTTTTCCCCACTACACTAGATTGTCGATGACTCCTATAGTGGGAGATTGCAACCTTAGATAATCCCTCTGACACAGAAATTCAGGCATCTTGGTTCTTCTGTTTTGGATGTGGGCAACTTATTTTTTATAATGGGGCTATGTTAGGATAAGAGCGGTCTCGTATCCTTCTTTAGGTTTGGATGTTGTTATAGTTGGCTGTGTGCTCATTGAAATGTAAGTCTTTCTTACATTTGAACATATATATATACTGATCAGGATCCAGTGGTAATTTCCCTATTTACTTTTCCTCTCTTATCTATCTTTTTTTCATTTTTTAACAGCTCTGTCCCAACTAGATGGTTCATTTTTTTGCTTGCCTATGGACCTGTTTTTTTCTTTAGAGTATACAATGTATACTCTAACTCATAAGTTGGCAAACTATGGCCTGTAGACCAAATCTGACTGCTGCCTGTTTTTATAAATAAAGTTTTATTGGAACACACACACACACAAAGAAAAACGGGAGAGACATCAAGGAGTGAGAAGTGACATGGCATGGATACACAGGGGGTCCTGAGTCTTCTAAGAACATGTGTGCAATTCACCTGAATCTCAGAACCTTGGCACTCTCATTGCTGCCCTTAGAAAAACAACGGGAGGGAAAACTAGGGCTCCCAGTTCTCAAACTGTTCTTTTCCCAGAAACTGGCAAGTGTCTGAATGGGCTAGCTTAGCTCACCTGGAAGGCATTATCATCTAGCCTGAAGCAGACGTCTAGAAAGTTGAAATCACACTGTTTTTATAAATAAAGTTTTATTGGAACACAGCCATGCCCATCCTTTATGTATTATCTCTGGCTACTCTCATGCTACAGCAGCAGAGTCGAGTAGTTGGAGCAGAAACAGTATGACCCTGTAAGACTAAAATATTTACTATCCAGTCCTTTTATAGAAAAAGTCTGGACCCCTGCTCTAATCTCTCAATTCACCTGGTTTTTTGTTTGTTTGGTTGTTTTTGAATGACTGCATAATTGCGATACATTGTCCCCTCACTGCGCAGCCAACCTGAAAAGAAAGGGCTGTGCTGTTTTAGCGAGGGTAAGGGTTTGAAGGAAAACATCAAGACTACACACAGCAGCTTTACCTATAGCCAAACAAAGCCATAGGGCAGGAGTAGAAGATGCATTTAGTTGAAACACATGAAACTGACATTTCTGTGGGTCAGAAACTTTTGAATTTTGGCAATTCCATCAGGTTCAACCTAATAATCTCTCTGGCATAATTTCCCTAGGCCCGCACATGTCAGGAGGGTCTGCTGTCACTAGGTAGGGACGCCTTGGTCTGGAAAGTTCAGTGCTTGCTGTGTCACCCTCCTGGCACATTTTTTATTCTTGGCATTTCCATTTCCTTTCAGTTAATCGTTACACAAATAATCTTTGTGCTACTGTTCAAGAACATGTTCATAAACACAAGGCCATCCTAGTCCTTGAATGAGACTATGCCATCAGAGCAATATCTCCACCTGGACAGGAAGAAGCAGATTTAGGGCCCCGGGGTCCCCACCTCTGTCTGTGCTGCTGGTTTCCCTGATCTGGTGAGATGTTACTTGCTAAATGGCATCAAGCTGGCCTCAGATAGGCTGTGCCTGCTCCTGTCCCCGTAGCTGCCAGGTTGTGTTTAGGTGGTTGGTCCAGGGTTATTTAATTTGAGAACTCAATCCCATTTGACAGTGAACACATGTGCTCTCTTTTTATTAATCTGTACTCCACTTGAATCACTAAAAAACAACTTTCGCTTGGCCCCTGTGGCAGAGTTTTGGTCAATTCCAAGTATTGATATCTTTGAGTTTCCCAGGTTTACAATGTGATTTTTCAAGGACTGAAAGCACAAAACATTTTAAGACAGATCACAGTGGTGGTGTATTTTAACACTACAGGTAATTCCTTCTAGGATATCTGATGTCAAACAATTAAGTGCCTTCTATGGGCGCTTCCTGCAGCAGAAAATAAAAGTGGGTTTGGGAGCTGGGTTTCATGGATTCAGGTCCTGACTCTACCACTTAAAAGTCCTGCAGTTTTGGACATACCTCTTAGTCTCTCTAGATTAGAGATTACTAGGGTATAAATTGAGAGAGTTGGAGTAGGCAGTCTCTGAGATCCCTACCATTTTAGAAATGCAATGGCCATTCATTTGGGGGTTTATTTGAATTGCTAAAAGAAAATCACTTTCTAAAGAAGGAATTCAAATGACATTTCTCTGGTATAGCAAATTGTTTGCAGATCACAAGTAACTGGTGGTAGGGGGAATTATTTATTATCTTATTAATTAGTATTTCACACTTAATTAATTGATTTTGTAATTTGCCATGGATCATGTCAGATCTTGAAGATATTCGGCGATAAAGACAAAATTTCCCTGATGTGACATAATTGGGGTGGCTATATTTGCCAGTTTTCCTGAAACAGCCCTAATTTATGTCTGCTCTTCCAGCATAATTATTACCAGTGCTCCCTTTCATTCTTAAAATTGTTTCAGTTAAGCTGATAAATTATGTGGTCATAGTAAGTATAATCCAAGTAGAAGCTAATGTTAATTTAATGGGGATTTTATGTTTATTAGAAAACAAATGTTACCACTCATTATCACTTTACAGTCACCAAAAAAGATGATTGAAAATGTGATTGGCCTAAGGTTACTCAGTCCATTGGGGTATAAACTTAAGCCCCTAGAACTGCGGTATCTTTATGATCATTAGTCTACTTTTACTTCCTTTCAAAAACCAAAGGCACTTTAGACTTGCCAAGTATGACAGGACCATTATTTTTTCAGTGGTCCTGGACAAACCTAGCAGAAGCAGTCTTTTTGTTCCCTCTCGGATTAACAACTCTCTAGAAGAGACATCTTCTTTCCTGGGTCCCCTACACTGGAAGGACTACCTGGGAAGGATTTACATCTATGGATAGAAAAAGGAGAGGCAAATGGTCGGCATTGCCTTTCTGCTTTGCCTTCGTTTCCTTTTGGACATCGTCCCAGATCAACCAAGTCTGTGACCAGCGCGAGCCAAGTGAAAAAAAATTATGTGCAAAGTTAGCCTTCATAGACCCCTCCAAGTCTCTAACATCTTTATGTAAATATCCTATTAAAAGCTTATCAAATTTTAGCCAGCTTGTCCTGTAAGATTGATTTCTTGTTATCAGTCGTTATCAGTTTGTAAAGTGGAATGAATTTGAAATCTGGTAGGTTCCTGGGGCTGGTTGGGCAGTGACTAGAGCGTGTGACCTCAGAGAGAGAGAGAGAGAGAGAGAGAGAGTGTGTGTGTGTGTGTGTGTGTGTGTGTGTGTGTGTACACATGTACTTATTCCGTCTTGTGGCAGCATCGTCCTTTGCACAGAATTGTTTACTGGCCTGTTTTTCCCTTCAGTTTCACAATAAGGTGACCTGCTTCATGCTGCATCAGATTGAGGAACCCTGCTCCCTGGGGGCTCACGCTGCTGTTATTGTCCCGCCCACCTGGATCATTAAGGTGAAGAAACCTCAGGTAACTGCCGGAACCCTGGTGCTGCTGGGCCAGCACAGAGAAAAAGTAACCGCTGCTTCTTGCTTTTCTCCCCCTGACGAATCTCTGGGTTCTTACAGTCTCTGCTCACTCATCCCCAAGGTCCCATGCTTCCCAGTTCATCCCATTAGCCCATCACAGTTCTGCGTTGGGCTCTCTCATGGAACCAGCCTCCACCTCCTAAAGAAATCAAAGTTCCACAGCAAGAGTGTTTCCTCCCCACTCAGGTGCTAATGTTCTCTTTGATGGGTGCTCTCCTGAGTTCATTGAGGACCCGTAGTGGGTACAGCTGATTCTCACACGACTCTCTTCTCTTCCAGCCTGGGCACCCCCAGGGAGTGGCTGTGAGGGCGCTCTGTGCCATTGTTTGGTTGCTATTACCACCACTTCCAACCCGAATGCAGACTGGGGGTCATGACCTTCCCCAGTACACAAGGCCTGCTTAGAGAGCAACACTCTTTTCTTAAGGCAAAGTAGAATTTATCTTCTTAACATCTAATCTCATTCTGTATTCCATCCTCATTGTACTTTCTGTCCTGGAGAGTCTCCGCTGCTATATTCTGGGAGACCTTGTTAGTTTTTCAACAAGGTCCTAATCTGTGATAGAAACATTTCTACCTTTGTACTGTACATCTTAGATAGTCATCTCCAAGTTATGGGATGGCAGACTTTTAATGTTAAAGGGAGAAGATTATACCTCCCCCAGGGTGCGGGTACCTTAGGGAGTCTTCTTGAATGTAGTATCTTTAAGAGATATGGCAGTCCTGCTTCAGATGGTCTCCAGAATTATCATGTAGTGTATCCTCATTGACTCAGTTTTATTTAAACACTGGTGGATCAGGGACACTGTTTTGCTTCATGTGTTTTATATAAAAGGTTTGCCTCTGATGAGTAACATGTAGGAATCATCTTTCCAAGTTACAATCCATGGAAGCCCTGGGAACTGTTTTCCAGAGACGAGTACAGTACCTACACATTAAAAAATGAAACATCTAGTTACTTTTACGTTTTAGAGCTGAATGTCACGAGATGCTAAATAAGTTGTCCAAGGTGACATAGCAAGTCAATTACAGTACTATGTCTGAGATTCGGGTGTACTGATTTCCAATTTGGTGTTATTTTAAAACCTCTAACATTTTTACTTCTTTGTGTGTGTTCTTCCCCTAAAATTCAGTAATCTCTCCATGTGCTGTATAGTAAATATTCAGTTAAATCAACACGTTTTTCATCAAGAACCTTGATGGTATCAAGAAGGCTTCTAGGCATTGTGATATAATACACAATCCTTGCTCTGAAGAACCATATCGTTATTTTAAGGAAAGATCAGGGAGAGCTTCATGAAGCAGGTGGATTTCATTCTGCCTCCTTAAAGATGGGTGGGATTTACGTCAGTGGAGAAGGAAATGACAAACAGAATGGCACAAGCAAGGATAATTTGTCCAAAATTATCTTCATGGGACTGTGAGACTAGGTTGACTGCAGTGGATGGTTTATGTAGGGGGTGTGTAGGGGATGAGCATAAGGTTGCTCAGGCCTGACTGGGAGAGATTTTTGATTCATGTAAACTTTATCCTTTTAAGCAAAGGAGTGATAGAGTAAAACTGTATTTTAGAAGAAAACAACTAGCATTCGTGTGTAGGATGACCTAGTGGTATGGGATTTTGGGCCCCTGAAGATAGAACAGAAAAATCAGAAGACTACCACTCTGCAGAGAAATTCTAAGTTTACTTTTCTAAACTTTAAAAATTCTTTTGGTTGTGGAAATTTTCAAGCAAGTGAAGAGAAAGAGAAGATCATAATGAATTCCATAACCATGAACTTTTTTTTTTTTGGTGTTACAGATATTTTTAATGTTCATAAAGACATAAAACAGATTCTATACCTGAAACACCACAGATAATATAGAAATTTGACTTGAAATACAAACTCTGCAATTATCATTTCACATCCTGAATTGCTGTTGCAATATTCAATAACACATTAGTCGTCACTTCTTTCTAACTAGTCACTTATTTCTTTCCTATAAGGAATACTACTGACGAAACATCATACTCATTCATCTCTTCCTATAAAAGCACTTCTTTACTATGTGTCTTGTTCAACATTACATTTAAATATACAGATTTTAACTCACTGTCAGAATTCTGGAACCAAGACCTCATATACCTGATATATTCCTGTTTGAGGTCAGGTCCTTCTTAGTCTTCATTTCAATCAATGCTTTTCTCATCCTATGTCTAAATAATAACCCTTAGTTATTGGTATGTTATATCATTAAACATCTTTTTCTATATTCATCTTTTCTGAAAAGGAACTGATCTGCAATGCCGATAATAGTAAACATTAAAATAACTAAATAAGACACTTGAGCATAAAAGTGTATAACCCTGAACTTTTCTGCTATTATTGTTTCATCTAACCCCTGCCACACCATATTTTCTTTTTTGTAGTTAAATTTGTTTTGAGATTCACATGCAGTTGTAAGAAATAACACTGAAGGATCCCATGTACCCTTTACAAACTTTCCCCTCATGGTAACATCTTGCAGGATCATAGTATAACATCACAGCAAGGATCTTGACATTGATTAGTCAAGACACAGACCAATTCCATCACCGCAGGTATCCCTATGTTACCTTTTCAGAGCCACATCCATTTTTCTCCTGGTCCCACCCCATTTACTCTGTCTTCCCCAAAGTGGAAGTCTTCTTTTTTTTCTTTGGCTAGAGTATTTTAAAGCAGATTTTAGCATACCATTTAATCTGTAAATGCTTCATTTTGTTTCCCGAAAAGATAACACTTTAGGAAGACAACTACATACAATTGTCTCACCCATCAAAATTAAATAATTTGAGGTGGCATCCTTAAAATATTTTCTGGTTGTTTCAAATATATCTTTTTTTACAGTTATTTTTTCAAATTAGGATCCAAAGTCTACAACTGCCTTTTTGTTGACTGATCTCTTAAATCTCTTTTAATCTATAGCAATCACCTCTCTTATTTTTCCTGCCATTTATTTATTGAATAAATTGGGTCACTTTACCTGTAGAATATCTCATATTTTAATTTTGGCTGATTGTATCCTTATTGTGTTTTAAAATGATTTTCCGTATGGCCCATAGTTCTTGTAGAAATATTTAGATATAAAGACATTAGATTCAGGTTTAATTTCTTGGCAAAAGGACTATATGGGTAATGATATCTTTTTCTATAGTGTAGCTTTTAAAGGAACATAATATCAGGTTGTTCACTCTTAGTGATGTTAAGATTGATCTGTGAATTCAGGAGCTGTCATCCTAATCCATCTAGTATAAGGTTGTCCATCAGTCTTTCATCTATAATTTTATCCATTAAGGATTGTTACCTAAATCTGTTATTTCATTAGTGGTGGCTAAAGGGTGATTTTTCCAGTTTTTACTCTTCATTTTTTAGCTACAATTTTTCTATAAAGAGACCTTTCCCTTATTACCAGCAAATACATAAAAAATGCTTACTTGTTTGCCCTTAAATTTTCAGAATAATAAGTTGGTATCTTAGCAACTTGTATTAAGTGGCTGATTGGTGGGGGGTGATTTTTGGAGAGTAGCTCACAGTCGGGATGCTAAAGTCCAAAATTTTTTTCATCACGCACCTTTTTATTCTATGATTCAGGACATCGTAATAAGAATGAAAGCTAACATTCATTGAATGCTTTACATGTGTTAGGAAATATTTTAAGTACCTTCAGTATCTCATCATCACAGTGCTCTATGGAGCAGGTATCCTATGAGTCCCATTTTGAAGCTAAGGAAAGTAAGGAATAGAAAAGTCAAATAAATTAGCTGGGACTATATAATTATTGAATAGTTTGAGATGGCATTTGAACCCAAGAATTGTGATTCTGGAAACCAAGCTTTTAATGATATGCCATGCTGCCTTACTGTGTTATGGTAGCCAGCCTTGCTGAATCAGTTAGCTTTAAAATTTTGGTGGTCCCTCCTCCTCTGGGCTCCAACGCCATTAAGTAATTTAATCAATTAACTAAGTTCTATGAAAGGGTAGTGTATGATGAGCTTGGGGGCAGGGTTGCAATAGAGTAGTGCTGAAGAGCTCTGGCTTGCAAGCCAGGCTGCCTGGATTCATAACCTTGCTCTGCCACTTAATAACTTGTTTAATCTCAACTTAATCTCTTCTGTTTCAGTTTCTCAGTTGCAAAGGTTAAATAATACTAGTACCTAACTCATAGAGCTTTCATGAGGACTAATGAACTAAAAAAGAAAAAATAAAACACACAGAACAGCACCTGACTCATTGTAACCACTCAAATGTTAGCTCTTGTTATTTTCCTTCTTGTTGACTTTAGGGGTGCAGGGTATCAGGTGAAGCCGCACAACAGCAGATAGCAACAGTGGGTAGTCATACAGGGGTCAAGATAGAAGTTATTGATCCCTGAACCATCTGTATGATGGTGAAAGAGGATGTAAAGAGGATGAGATTTCCACTGGAGAGGGTAGAAGGAGACAAGAATAGGGGCCGTAGCCTGGCACCTACTCTGTTTCCAAGTGCACCTTGAAATACTACGGTAACTGTTGTATTTCACACTGTAGTGGGATTATGTATTCACTAGCACAATGCCTATCCCATGGGAGAGAGTCAAGACCTGATCATTTACTGAATAAAAGAACAGAAGAAGACTGGGAGAACATCCATACCCGGAAAGTGAGAGGAGGAAGAGAATCCTGTAAGATAGAGAACTATGATTGCATTAAAGTTTCATTATTAAAAATGAAAAATAGGGCAATCATCAATGTTAAATTCTGTAGACATGAAAAAAATAACAAGGATTGAGAAAAGTCCTTGTGTTTGGGACCAGAGCATTGATGACCATAAAAACTATAGTTTGTAGAGTGTGGAGTATGGGTGGCAACCTGTTAGTGATGGTGTGGAAGCAGTAAGATTAGAGAATTTGTTGGAGGTATTGGGAAATGATAAAAAAAAAAATAGAATTTGGAAGTAGCTAAAGAACAGATAAAATGTTTTTTCAACTTTTAGAATTTATGTATCTTTCCTTCTTTATATATTTCTATATTTTTCTATGACACTGCTTAAAAATGATAAAGGAGAAGAGGGTTAATTGAATTAAGTAAATGTTTAATTAACCACATTCAAAGATGCTGTTACATGCAGTGAGAGGTCCAAAGATGAATCAGATGTTCATTTGATGTCCACAAAGAGTGTACTCCCCAGTGGGGAAAATAGACACAACAATCTAAATCATTGGTCAGGGTATTTGTGGATTCTGGAGAGGAATTCAGCCACATGTAAATTCTTAATAAAAGAGTAGCTTTCAGATGTCTGGGAAGGTTTGTCTTTTTGATCAGTGTTCATCTCGTGGGAGAGATACATATATGGTGGTGAGAGGAAGGGGCCAGGTTGGCCCAAGACAGGTTGGTTGAAATAGCCCTGGTCAGTGAGACGCCTACACATCTGAGGTGGAGAGAGGTAAATGCCACCTAAGATGTAGAAACACAGTGGAGACATGAAGCAGAATTGAGCAGCTTCAGTCATGGAGAGCAGCCTAGGCTCAGTGGAAAATCTGTCATTTGTGCTTGGTTTTGAAGGATGTGGGCGGCGTCCCTGGAAAGAGGGATGAGGAAGGACAATGAAAGTTGATAGGACATAACTGAGAACAACCAGTGAAGATGGGTCATCAAATAAAGTCAGCTTTATTTGTGATGTTTGTGTCTAAACAGATGACTCGAGAGAAGAAGAGTAAAGGAAATCTGCTGAAGTGTATAATGGTCAGGAAAAGTGGGTTGTAAAGAGGTCAAATTAAACCATATATTTTCCTTCTCTGTTGAAAGATGGCTGGTTCTGAGTGGATAATTACTCCGTGACCAGCTGTGGAGTTGGGAGCTGCATGAAAGTTTGATGGTAAGGGAAATGAGCGCTGCCTAGATGATTTGCTGGGTTTCGTCACCAGATTACTTAGACAGACCTAGAAGTTAAAAGATGATGGACGGTAGATGACTGGAAGGAATTAAAATGACAAGAAAACCAAATTTCAACACCCAAACCTGAATCTGTTGATGTAAAGTAAAAGTTATATTTAAAGTTAACAAATGTCAGTGTTTGTCCTCTGGACTGAAAACGTTAGCAGATGATATTTTGACTGGATGAACGAGTTAAAGATGTTCAGATACGAGTGTAAGCACTTGGAGCTGGTGGAGCAAGACCTGTGTGACATGAACTTTTTGTGGGTCAAGTTTGGGGGGGGGGACACTAAAGGTGTGCGTTTTAAATAAATAACATCATTCTCCACTTAATGCGTTAAAATTTGGCTTTCCCAGTTAAAAAAAATCATAGGGAAAGTCTAAATTAATACATACAGATTTGACTCTTTTTAAAACTACTGTATGTATCCCACACTATGGATATTTTACAGTTGATTTAAGCAACTCCTTACCAATAGATATTTATATTCTTTCTAATGGTCTACGTATAAAAATGTCGCTATCAACTCCTGCCTAGCCTTGCATTGCCTTTCTTCATGCTAGTCCTTATTCCTTATGATTGGATGATCTTAAAATGCTGGGGACCCCATGATATGTAATAGCAATGGCCAACAATCTCCCTCAATGCCCAAGTGACTTCCTTTGATTAGTTCTAAAGGTCAAGCGATACTTGCTGTGATTTGGCCAAATACGCCTGAGAAGCTGCAGAGACCCTGTCCTTAACTTTGGAATGAGTTTTCTTGATTCTTCTGCTTACCTGTCCTCACAACAACCTTTGCTGCAATGGTATAGCTGAAGCAGGGCAGAGTGAGAACGTTCTTTAATAGACAAAGTCCATGGATCGCCCTCTTATTATCCATTGGAGTTTTGTCCAGTGTATGATGGAGGAGGGCTTCATTTGGAATGATGAAGTGAGATATCTTCTCTTTAGATCTGTTATTATTTAGATCCTTTGTGATCCCATCACCTGAGGAAATCCCTGAAGAGTAATAAGAGTAGTACGTTAGGCTTCATTCACAGCTGAGTGATTCACCCATAAGATTTTGTAACAGCCCAGGAAGGAGTCATAACTATGATAAAGTTTGTGTTGATAGGATTATTTTTGTGGCAAGGTAATTCTGCCCAATACCTGGTACAAGAAAACAAAAAGCCTTTATCTTTTCTTAGGACTTTAACAAAAGAGTGGGCACAGGATGTACAGGGGGTGAATGCTGTTAGAATCAGAAGAATGTAAAAATCCAAATGAGAGCACAGGATTTCACTGTTTGGAAAGTGTTGAACTTGCAAAGTGAACCCTTTGTATCACTGAGTTAACTGCCCTTGTTAAGAGGGCTGCTTTGTTTTAGGACACAGGACAAGTATTAAAGGTTTCATGACTGTATCACCAACAATTCTAGACCATAACGTCTTGGCATAATTTTTACACTCTTGGAAAGCATGTTGTTTTGTTTAGCTCTCACAATACTGACCGGGCAGGGTAGGTGATAGTGTGGATAAGCAAGGCTAGAAGACTTGTCTTGGCCAAAACACAACCCGAATCTGCCTTCACACCATCTGTTCCTCGTTGAATTACGCTGCCTTCTAAAAGAAGTGATATATTGAGACAGAGATACATATTTACACGGGAACAGAAGGAAGCCTGGGGAATTTGGATGTGTGCTGTGAAGTTCCATACTGCTTATCTTTTGCTATTTGACCATCCGTAGGGCTGTAAGCTTACTCAGAGCTCACATAGAAGCGTCCAGGTACTGTAAGTCAACCACTGTGCTTTATTTTTGCCCCCTCCTTGTTCTGTGGGATGATGGCCTCAGTTGCGTGTGGCTCAGTGAGGCTCAGAAGCACTTGTATCTGTGTTTAAAACAAAGGCCGTTTTGTGTGTCTGTTCCCTGTTAGAGTTGAGTTCCCTGTCTGCCCTGTTTTCAGACATCAAGCCTTATTTTGATGTGTTTTTCTAACCCTCTGTTTCTCAAACATACTTGATCATCAGAATCAGCTGAAGAACTATGATTTCTATGATCAGGCAAGTTTAGGAAACAACCTCAGCTTGATCCATCCGACCTATCTCTTGGAGTTTAATTATTGAGTCCTGTCAAGAACCAAGGCCGACAGTGTGTTCCTACAAGCACTTGGGGTCCTGCCTTGCTTTTGACACTAAATGAACGAAAACAACAAAGAAGTTAGGAAACAATCACTCACTTCCTAAGGATCCTTTTCAAAATCAGGGAAGACTCACTCAATGTTGTGAACTCTAAAAATATTGGTTTATTATTTCCACAACGATTTGAGTTCATACTGTGTGCCGGGCATTTGGGCTGGGTGTTAGGGATATAGAGCTATGAACGAGGCAACTGACATTTATGGAAGTGCTTCTCATGGGATGGATACCAAGTTAACTGCTTCACATCCTTTTTCTTGTTTAAACTCCACAACTGTTCTGTGAGGTAGGTATTATCAACTTCATTTTAAGATTAAGAAACTGTTATTTCAGAAACTTGACTGACTTGGCCAAGGTCACAGATCTAAGTGACAGGGAGGTTCAGCATTCACACCGACCCTGGCAGATCCCACACCTCACACCTCACATTCCTCGCCGCAGTGACTGGCTTTACCGCAGTACTTATGGCTCCTCACTCTGCCCTTTGTACTTCAAACAGGGGTTCTCAACCCCGGCTACACATTCGAATTCCCTGGGGAGCCTTTATTTTATTTTATTATTCTGTTCTATTCTGGGGAACTTTTAAAAAGTACCTTTGCCTGGGCTTCACCCCAAACAAATAAGAATATTTGTTGTGTCCCAAGTACCAGCACTCAGAGCATCACTGAGTGCCATCAAGTAGATACTGCTTCTGTCGGTCTAATAGTTTTCAGCATTCTTCTTGGACTATTTGGCTGATTAAAAGTTTAAAGGTTCCAAGTAATTTTTTTTCCCTTTTAATAAAACTGAAAGTAGTCAAAATATAGCAAATACTCAAAGAATGCAAAAGTTTCCCAAAGAGGGGCACGATAGTACACCCATTTAAAGAGGAATTCGGAAATTTGGAGACCTGTTTGCAGGAGAAGTATAGTCTAGAGTGAGTGATGAGAAATCACCTGGAATCTCGAACACCCATGAACTTCCGGATTTCTTTTCTGGGGAGATTCAGAGAACCTGAAGACTCTTTTAATCTGATGGGGGGAAGAAAACCTTGGGACAAATGGTGGTCCAAGAAAGTTTCCTTCATCCTTGGTGAGCACAGGCCACAAATCAACTTATTTTTTTCATGGTCCAAATGAAAGTGAAATAAAAGCTAAATAGTGTCAGTCTTGCTAACTTGGATGTTTTACTATATGTACTCTAGACTAAGGTTTATTTTGAATGCTAAGAAAAAATACTCAAAAATGTTGAATAAATACCTAAGTTTCTTCAAGCTGTTTGAAAACATTTAATTGCTCAAAGAATGCAGATGTATATACTTATATAAGCTTTTAAGTTAAGAATTTTGTATTTCAGGCTTTCAACACTCTGTAAAACTTTATGACATGGTAGTAATAGCTTGCCTTTATGAAGATGGCAATCTAACTATTGACTTTTCTCTAATTAAATCTGGTTTTGCCTTGTCTTCAGCCAGTGAGCTGGGACTGTCCCCTGAGAGAGGTTCTTCTCAAAGCATCTGTATCAAATATTAAGAGTAAATAGCTGTAATAATCACAAAGTTGTGGTCCATAAAATCCCTAGAAAGACTGGGAACGTAAATTTGGGGTCACTGTGTTTCAGCAAGTTGGATGCAATTCTATGAGAAGAAAAAAAAATCAATGTTACCAGGGGAGGGAGGGCTTTTTAAACCAGTGGGTCTTTAGCCAGAGAAAGGAAGAGCAGTGGCTCCCACTCTTACTATAAGTAACTCGAGTCTTTGCATATTAAAACCAAGCCATTAATGCTGATAGGGGAGTTGGATCATAAAGTTCCAGTGGGGTTGAGTCATTTTATGAATAGGTCATTCCCTATAAAAAGTAAAAAGAGAGAAAAAAAACAAAAAAGGAAAACATGAAAAATGGCCTCCTTTTTTACATTTCCACATAGGTGATCTCCATACCAGGAGATGAACTTGAACTTGGTTGGGCGGGAGACGGACCTGGTTGGGCGGGAGACTGGAGCCCCTCAGAGAATTTGGGATTCTTCCATTTTTACTGGGAGGGTTGGCAGGTATAACATGTGTTGTTATGTGAGTCCATGAGAGCCTCCAGGGTTCTAAGTCCCTGCCTCTCCGTGTGGTGGGGAGTCAGTCGCTCACTCTGAAGCACGCGACTGGGTTCTGTGTGTGGCTTACCCATGAGCAGTGGCTTACCCATGAGCAGTGGCTTGGAAGTGTCAAAGCATGAGAAGCATGCCGTCGAACAGCATGTGCTGCCGTCATCTTCTAGATGGTTCTGCATGGGAAAGCTCGTGGGCCGTCTGCCTGCGAGCTCAGGTGGTCCCTTCTTTCCCTACAGAACTCGCTGAAGGCTTCAAATCGGAAGAAGAAGAGAACAAGCTTTAAAAGAAAAGTCAGTAAAAGAGGAACTGAAGTAAGTGTTTGTGGGTGATGGTCCAGTGAAATCCATCCTCCTTTCCATAGCCACCTCCGTCTGACTTGACCTGGCCAAGCGTATTTCTCTGATCTATCGCCTGCCACTCTTTCCTTCACCTCATTCTAACCACACTGGGATTCTGCCTATTCCTGAAAAAAAAAAAAAAAAAAATATATATATATATATAAGTATATAAATAAATATATATATATTTCTTAAAATATATACATATATATATACACATATATATGAAACCTCCTGCCACTTCAGAATCAGAGCATTTGCACTTGTCTGTGGAAGTATTATCCCAAAGATTATAAAGATGAAGATAAGAGCTAGAACGTTCCTAGAACACTTTGAGTATACAGAATAAAAACAAAAGTGTGGCTTAATTCTTGGGGGCAAGTTATAGCTTGAGATACTTTCTCATTTACTTTGAGTTAGCTCTGTGAAACAAGATGCGGAGGGTTTTTTTTGGGGGGTGGGGTTTTTTGGGGGGGGTAAGGGGTAGTGGTGGTGCTAGTAATTTCTCACTTTCATTGTTTTGGGGCTGCCTTTCAAGTCGCAGATGTATGTCTCAATAGTTCCACTTTCTTTCTTCATTAGGAAAACAAAGGTCGTCCTTTTGTGATAAAACCTATCTCTTCTCCTCTCATGAAACCTTTGCTTGTGTTTGTGAACCCTAAGAGTGGAGGCAACCAGGTAAGTCAGTTTTCATGAGTTTCACCTGGAGGCTTCGATGCCTTCTTGAAAACACATTTCCCAACACCAAGTAAAATAGCACCACGTAGGACTCCTAGCATTGGAAGACAACCAGTTTGACAGCCTCACACATGACTGGGCTAGGCAAAGCCTAGAGGTTCTAGGATTTATCCCTCTACTTCCATAGAAGGCTTTACTAGAGGTACTCAAAACCTAACTGCTAATATTTTCCTTACAGATTTTCAAGAAAGGTCATTCTATAAACTCTTAGTTAATATGTTTCAGGTTTCTCAACTCCTATAGTTAGGAAGCCCTTTATGAACTTATCTTTCTTTCTTTCTATTGTAGTTTAGACCCGACTGCTTTTTTCCCTCTCTTCAGAGGAAAGAGAGATTAATGATTTATTATTCATGATAATCATGAACAACAGATACCACTGAGGCTAGCAAAACTATATTACGTTTCACAGGTTTCATTTGGTCTTTGCCCGAGTCCTATACAACGATTAGTTACCAGCCTCATTTGAGGATAAAGAAATAGCCTTAGAAAAATTCAATTTAATAGCGTATCTAAAGTACACAGCTCTTTAAAGGATAGAAATTGTTCTAGAATCCAGGTCTTTGTCTCTTCATCTGGTTTTCTTCCCACTGTCTGAGGCTTCTTATCAATACTCTTTTGTGGGCTCTGATTTTCTGTTATTTTCATGTGAGACTGGATGATAAAATATTTCCTGTGTCCATTAAGTTACGTGCACATTTTACATTTTGAGACAAGATTCCCCGAAGTATCACGCTAAACAACTAAAAGATTTAAAACTGTTTAGTCACCCCATATGAGGAGGGGAGTTGTAGAATTAGGGTTGATCCAGAATGATGTTCTTATTGCTAAAGTTGATGGGCATTTTTCCAGATCGCGTTAATTATAGTAAAGCTTCTCTTATGGGAGCTTGTAATTTAAAGAAAATATTATCCCTCCTTTCCTTCCTTTCTTCAAAATTCTTAATAATAATGCTTGTGTTAAAAGTCTGTATTAACATTGTAGAGAACAGGAAAAAGAAACGTGTTATAAGCAGAGAAATAATCTATTTTCAACATTCTGCTCTTTTGAGTTGCTAAATGATTATCTTCATGTTGTAATGATGGTGATCCTGACGCTACCACTGGAAGAGTTTCTCAGGAGTGAGGTTCAGTTTGCCCTGAATCTTACCCCCTCTCTAGCTCTGGTCTCGCTGTAGCCTAACTAGGATTGGGGGTGTGGTTGGGGCTCGAGGAACAGAGCAAAGCTAATGTAATTAATTCCATGATTTTGGCCACCTGAGCACCACATGCTAATTAATGTCTGATATATTTTATCACAACAGTCTTTATATAAAATGCCTTTGTTAAATTATCATAAGCTTTTTCCCTAGGGCATTCAGAAAACTGTAGGTGATCTCTGCTTTTGAGGAGGGGACGGTCCAGTTAAGATACAGCCTGTTCCTGTTTCAGTCTCTGTATAAATTATTAAAGACAGGGACTTCAGAGATGATCGAGGTTTGCTTCCTCTTTCACTAAATAGAAAACAGTTCATGGACGCTTAAGTGATAAGGATATCGTGTTTGTTAATGACACAAAAGGGGCAAATGGGGAAAAGAATCTGAGCAACGTTAAATATATGTGAGTTGTAAATTGAGTGGATCAGACCGCAAGTGCTGTGGAAGTTCAGAGGCAAGCGGTGACTTGGGAGTGATAAGGAAATGGTGTCAGGGAAGTGGCTGAAATGGAAGATGTGTACTACTTAGTTGTGCAGAGGAGAGAAAACTAGAGTCATGTCCTCTTCCTCCTCTCTTGTCACATTGCTGTTCACCCATTACTGTGCACCTTTCTGAACTATTGCTCAAAATTAATCACCCTGTACACTGTGCCCCTATAGTCCATGGCACACACCTGTATTATGTGAATTGCAGCATAAGTACTCCATGTGTGCCTTTACTGTAACGATACAGTGTCCATAATGCTGGAGGCCGCACCTCTGAACCTATGATGTCTAATATACAGCATAGAGCAGTGAACAAATAATTGTTTAATAAGCAGTATGTGTAGAAGATGGGATGTTGTGATGAAAATGATTCATTTTGAGTACAGTATGGTGAGTAGAGGATGCATATTAAGTTACTAGAAATGTGATTAGAGGTTAGAATGAACCTATGAAGCAGTGTCTTAAAACCCGGCTGAGGATTTTGGATTTATATAGTGAAAACTTGTTTTTTGCTATTTAAAGTTTTTTTAGTTTTGAAAAATATTTTTTAAACAAAGGAGTAATATGATGGAAGATTAATTAGACACATAGAGAATATATATATAAGTCAGGAGTCTATTCACTTAGCATAAATCGGGTAGAGGACCTTGTATATACATCCTATATATAATATCAGTAGTTTGCATTTACTAATCCCAAACTCCTAATCCTTCCCTCAACAAGGTCCTACTGTATAGCAAAGGGAACTATATTCAGTATCCTGTGATAAACCATAATGGAAAAGAATATGAGAAAGAATATATATATATATATATATATATATATATATATATAAACTGAATCACTTTGCTGTACAGCAGAAATTAACACAACATTGTAAATCAACTTTGCTTCAATAAAATTTTTTAAAAATTTTAAAAATCAGATAGAGAGATAGCTCAATGGATGGATTGATTGATCAATGGATGGGCGGACCGATAGACTAATGGTGGATGAATAGGATACATAAAAGGAAGTAGAGCATCAAGATTTTCCAGCTCATTATCTGGAAAGTGGCTTTGTTATTGATGGGTTTTCAGGAAAGGGAAAAATTATTTTGGGAAAGAGGTTGAAATGAGTTTGAGGAATTTGAGATCACAGTGAGGTATTCAAATTTTTTAAATGGCCAGTTGTTAGAAACAAAAGGCTTCTTGACTTTGCTGTCATTTGACGCACTTTGGCTTGTGAATGCATTGCCCTAATGATGTTACCTCCAGAATATCTAGGATTCTCAGAAGTGATGACTAACCAAATCAAAATTAATATTACAAAACTTTAAATTTCTATATATTTCCTCTCTGAGGTAGAATTCTTTACTAAGCCTAATAAATATGAAGAACATTGTGCATTGTTTCCAAGCACAGTGTGAAATGTGGAGAAAGCTGTAAAGAAATCCAAACACCCATCTACAATTAGCATCGTTCAAACTGACCTCCAGCGGCTTCATATATTTTGGGTTCCTTCTTCAGTGTTAGGATGGTACAACTTTGATCCCCCGATTGTGGTGAGCAGGGCAGAGTCACGGTCAGGGATGATCTAACTCCCCTGTTAGGGCTAGCCTTTCCTGAGCTGTGACCATAACATGACCTTCACATTGCAGATGAGGGTACATTCAGCCATAAGATGGGGAGTCAGAGGATGAAGTAAACCATCTCATCTGGCAAAACGCAATCAGGAAGGAGTTTCTTATTCCTCAGTTCCTTTGAATCTCATTTCCTCATAGTTTTCCCCTCCTCCTTTTATTCTCTCTGACCCAAATGAGCCATAGTTGAGACAAAGAGCCAAAAGGGAACAGAGGGTGGCAGTGGAAGCGAAGCAAGTGAACCCAAGGAAGGAGAAACAGGGTGGGGGGCATACCCTTTCTTACCTGGAGTTTCTCGCTCTGGAGCATTCTGTGTTCAAGCCTTACATAGTGTGATGTTCTGTTTTGAGAAGGGAGACCATTCACTTCTATTTACCTTACAGACAAGTTGAGATTAGTAACATGACCTCTGTATTTGTTTGACATCCTCAGTCATGAGAACCTTTGAAATATCACTCATTAGAATTCTTTTTTTTTTTTTTTTTTTGCATTACATGGGCCTCTCCCTGCTGTGGCCTCTCCCGTTGCGGAGCACAGGCTCTGGACGCGCAGGCTCAGCGGCCATGGCTCACGGGCCCAGCCGCTCCGCGGCATGTGAGATCCTCCCGGACCGGGGCACGAACCCGCGTCCCCTGCATCGGCAGGCGGACTCTCAACCACTGCGCCACCAGGGAAGCCACTCATTAGAATTCTTATCTAGGAATTTTCAGTTTTAGGAAAATTCAGGAAATTTCCTCCTGACACTAGTGTTCAGTCCAGGTAAATTCTATTTGAATATAGAATACTTACTCCCTTCTTATAGTCCAGAGGCTTTCAAACTGTTTGTAAATAAAACCCATGAAGACAATTGTTAGAAATGCTCCACCCCATAAAATCTGATGCAGTGGGTCTGGAGTGAGGCCCAGGAATGCTACCGGTTAGCAAGCATCTCCCATGATTCTGATGTAGGTCTTTTGTGGAACACATTTAGGAAAACATCATCAAGAGTCATATCAGGGTCTCTGAGATTATCTGGGCTTTGTGTGAGGAGCACAGTGGGTGAGAATTTATTTGAGATGAAAGTTTATTTTTTTGTTTGAAAAATAGCATCTCAGGTTGTCCTTACTTTCTTCAAGGAGGCTCATCTCTTAGCTCAGAGAAGTGGTTCTCAGCCCTCGCTTCAAGTCAGAATAACCCCGGCAGCTTTTAAAGACTGATGTCTGCTGCACCCCATGCTAAGAGCCTGTGAGGACAGGACCCCTTAACTGGTCTAAGTTCCTAGTAGATTTTCTTGTCTAGCCAGTGTTGAGAATCATGGGGTTCTTTTCTTAGGCTTTAATGTGCATATGAATCACTTGGGGATCATGTTAAAATGCAGTTTCTGATTCAGTGAGTCGCAGGTGGCTCTGAAATCCCGCTTTTCTGACGCGCTCCCTGGTGCCACTGTTGCTACAGCTCAGAGATTACACTGATTCTCAGGAGTTTACTGCAATCAATAGAGAAATACTTTGTTGTTCTTGTTGTTAAATCCTGATTTTTGCCTTTTAAGAATTGACTTATTCTGCTCATCTGTATCTAGATATAAAGCACTCCCCTCTTCTGTTTTTTTTTTTTCCCTCTTCTGTTTTTGAAGCTTAGACTTCAAACTTAAAACGCACACGCACAAAACTCGCTTAGGCTTCTGTTCTTTAAATGACTAGACGATATTGCCATCTGCTGGCAAGTAAAATGCCTATAGCTTTTTTTTCCTTCAGTATTTTATGTGTGTTCGGAAATTTTCCAGCACTTGGCAGGAATATGTTGAGCTAAACACATTATAGGGACTGCTTTTATGTCCTCTTTTTACACAGTCCCTCTTTTAAACATATGCTTCAGAATAATTGTCTCTGTTTTTCTAACACTCTTCAGGTAGACACGTACTGGGTGTTCTGCAAAGCTTTAGAGGTTAGTGGCACGGCTATTATTGGTGGGATGTGAATTATTTGAGGGAATGGTCACTAGAATTAGGGGCTATGATATCAACTTTGAGCGTCTCCTCCTGCGGAAAAGAGGTAGTAGAAGAAAGAGAAACTTTATTCCCGCATGATCCCCTCCCCGGTGTGGAAACCTGAGGGCTTGAGAAGTAGGCCCCCTCTCTTACACTTATCACTGCTTTAACTTCAAAACTTATTATTTTTCTTGGATGCCCGTGACTCATTAACATGTTTGTACCTGAGACTTATGGACCCTTCTGATGTCTCTCAACGTTTCCTGCTTTCATACTGCCTCTCCTTCACACTCATGAAGGAGAATTCATGAGTCATGAATTTCATCTTTCAGTGACTTAGATTATACATTCATGGTTAGGCAAGTGTCCTTTTTTTATTGAGCTATAGCTGATTAATGATACTATATCAGTTTCAGGTGTACAACATAGTGATTCAATATTTTTATGGGTTATACTCCATTTAAGGTTTTTATAAAATGTTGACTCTATTCCCTGTAAGCAGGTGTTCTGACCACTAGAATTATTCTGGCCAGCCAGTCCTGAGAGTTGAGGGTCCAGGCCTTGGGTGCTCACACTGTTGATTGTGAAATCCCAGGGTACAGGTGTGGCATCAGCTGGACCCCTGGATCAGAGTTGGCAGGGAGCTTATCAACAGGTTATAGGGGGAAGGGATGTTCAGCCTGTGGACAGGCTCATACTGACCGAGTTCACACACCATTCATGGACAGGCTTCCTCAGAGCAGGGCCGGCCCTTCCTAAGTCAGGCCAGGGAAAGTCAACCCAGCTGGGGAGAAGGAGGAGACAAAAAGAGGAAGTAACTTCAAATTTGAGTCCCCGAACTATTTCTACATACTGAACAAACAACCTCAATGAAGATGTTATTTTCTACGATGCTCAACCTAGGGATAAATCAAAAAACATTATTATTTTTATTTTATTTTTTTATTGAACTATAGTTGATTTACAGTGTTGTATTTCTGGTGTACAACAAAGTGATTTAGTGTGTGTGTGTCTGTGTATTCTTTCCCATTATGGTTTATTACAGGCTATTGAATATAGTTCCCTGTGCTACACAGTAGGACTTTGTTGTTTATCTCTTTTATATATAGTAGTGTATATTTGCTAATCCCAAACTATTAATTTATCCCCCTCCCCGCGCTTTCCCCTTTGGTAACCAGAAGTTTGTTTTCTATGTCTGTGAGTTTGTTTCTGTTTTGTAAATAAGTTCATTTGTATCATATTTTAGATTCCACATGTAAGTGATATCATATGATATTTGTCTTTTTCTGTCTGACTTACTTCACTTTATATGACAATCTCTGGGTCCATCCATGTTGCTGCAAATGGCATTATTTCATTCTTTTTTATGGATGAGTACTATCCCATTGTATGTGTATGTGTATGTATATATATACATGTATATTTATATTATATATTTAAAATAATATAAATATATAAAACATCTTTATTCACTTAACTGTCGATGGACACTTAGGTTGCTTCCATGTCTTGGCTGTTGTAAATAGTGCTGCAGTGAACATTGGGGTGCATGTATCTTTTCGAATTACAGTCTTCTCTGGATATATGCCCAGGAGTGGGATTGCTGGATCATGTGGTAACTCTATTTTTAGTTTTTTAAGGAATCTCCATACTGTTTTCCATAATGGCTGCACCAGTTTACACTCCCACCAACAGTGTAGGAGGGTTCCCTTTTCTCTACATCCTCTCCAGCATTTATTATTTGTAGACTTTTTGATGATGGCCATTCAGACCGGTGTGAAGTGATACCTCATTGTGGTTTTGATTTGCATTTCTCTAATAATTAGCGATGTTGGGCATCTTTTTGTGTGCCTATTCCAAAGGCCCCACCTGCTAATACCATCACATTCAGGGTGAATTTTGGAGGAGCAGACATCAGTGTACAGCAGTGGCTAAACCAAGCCACTTAGCCCCTTTGATAGGTCTAGGGCCTAGATGTCTAGCTCCTTAGCCTCTAGTCAGACTGATGTATCAAAATGTAAGTCCAATTCCTCTGATTAAGACATTTCAGTGACTGTTATTTCCTGCAAAACAAAGCCTGAGCTCCATAGCCTACATGACTTAATCTACAACTCACTTTGGCAGTTTCATCTCCCACCACCCCTGCCTCCTGGTCCAAAGACTGAAATGAATATAGTTTTTCCATGACATGTCTTGCTGTCTCACACGTCTTGTAGCTTTACCCTAAAACTTCTTCCTCTACTCCATGTAAAAAGAAATGGTTAGCTCTACTCATCTTGCAAGACACAGTTCAAATATCACACATAGGAAGCCTTCGTCCAATCCCCATAGTTGGGCTTAGAGTATCTCCTCCAGCCACTCATACATCTCATCTTCATCATAGCATTTACCATCTTTAGTGAACTAATTTATTTTGTGTTGGTCTCCTGAGCTCCTGGGTGTGCACATGGGTACAGAGTAGGAGCCTAATACAGGTTTATTGAATCAATAAGGTATTCCTTTGGGATTGTTTGGGTTAAGAGATTTCTTAACGTCTTCCTCCCACTGTTATTTTTCTCAGGTCTTTCTTATTGTCTGGACAGTTCTTTTCATGAGCTAGATAATGCCTCCGTGATATAAACCAAGGCTTGCTTAGTATCATAGAGTACTGAGCCCTACATGAGAGTTACAGTGTTCTGATGACAATTGATGTGCTGCTATTTGAGCTGACCCATTCTTAATTGATTCTCTGTACTCCCCAAATCATTATATTTTTTAAATGAATAATTCAGAGAACTTCCTTTGGAGAACAAGATCTTCTCTGTCTTGTCCATCTCCTGATTCCCTTACCTAAAACTGTGCCTAGCACATAGTAGGTGAATGGATGAATCCTGTTCGTTTCCCTCTGGAACAATCTACCTATTTTCTTGGAAGTTGTTTTATTCCGCCCCACTCTGTTCCCTGATACCTGGAGCTGGAAAGAACAATGTTTTATCATTCCATAGGAATACCCAATCTCAAAATATCTTCGAAAATTCTGTGGTCATTGAGGTATTACATCTACAACCATATGTATGAGAACACTCTCCAGAGCGTATTAGAATTGATGTGTAAGCTATTTTTTTTCATTTATAGAAAAATTAAAAAGCTCTTGCACAGAAGTTCAGCTTTTACAAGGCATATAGCATGTGATGACTATGAGAGTATTTGAAACTTGCTAGTGAATTGTGTAAGTGATGGAGTAGACTTAATCTTGTCAGTGAGAAAGAAATAAGTTACTCTTTTCCTGGTGAATTAGTACTTGTCAACCCATTCAATTCTATTCAATAAATTATCTCTATTAAAGCACTAAGTAGCTTATCCTAGAGGTAGCAGCAGAGTAAACAGAACTAACTTAAATGTTGTAGGTCTCTTTTCTTTACCCACCAAGATTGATTTAAAACAATGCAATACTTTCATTCAGACACTTATCATTTTTGCTAATGAATGTGTTTTAGAAAGATTACTTTTAAAAGAAGAAATTATATCATGCCTGAATATAAACTCTGATAGGGCAGCCTCGCATGTTTATGAAAGTCATCCCTGCCCAATTCTAGAGAGCATTATTCCAGTAGGCTACAACATTAAGTGACACCTCCTACAAGCATGGGGTGCAAAACTTGCCAGCCTTAAAAAATACCCCTTTCTCAAAAGGATAAATATAGAGAATTAGGTGTTCAAACTAACACAAATTGAAAATGAGCAAAACCCAAAATGGTGTGGACATTCAAACCTTTTAGAGAAATTTGAAGATTAAAAAAAACACCTCGATGCTTTTTATTTTTATTTTTTGAAAGGTGTTAATTACCTAGTATTGTATGTATAAGAGAAACTGGAATTGAGATGCACACCAAAGGTGTGCCAAAGGTGACAACGAAGGAGTAAGTAACATCCACAATTCACATTGCCCTAGAAATCTAAAAGTGAAAAATTAATTTTCTAGCAAGTCAGTTGGAAGTTTTTAATAAAATGATTGGTCATTAGAATGACTCTGGTGTTACCTATGAAACATAAAAGATTACTTGAAATAATCCCCAACTGACTTGATACCAAGACCTGGTGTTGAAAGAAGAGAATGGTTTAGTATTTAGTTATTATTATGTATCTAAATCTATATCTAGATTTTGTAGGAAACAAAGCATGTCATTTGGCGAAACTGAAGGATTAGTTGTAATAATTAAGGGTAGAATGTTATTCCTAAATTTTTAGCAAGCACATGATAAAGCAGAACTTTTAAATTATAGGTTTGGATGAAATGTGGAACAAAAGACCTACACTGGCCTCTGTTAACAACTTGCATAGCAATGTGATAATTATAAACTACACTTTAGCCCTCATATGCTCAAGTGTAGTTTAATGAATAGATTAACAAGGAACAAAAAAGAAAGGGACTAACATTTACAAAGGCCTATTTTGTGCCATATACTGTGCTGGATACAAAACTATTACTGATTCATTTAATTCTCATAATCACCTTGGAAAGTAGACATTGCCCTATTTTACATGCTGAATTTCTGCAAGATTATAAATTCTCACAGTCACCCAGTTAGAACACCCAAGTTAGCTCTGACTCAAATATTGTGCTATTTCTACTGTATTAGGATGACTCTCAAATACAGTGTATAGGTATACAAACTTAGGAATATTTTCAAGAAAGAGCAATCATGATAGCTAATAAAGGCATGATAGTTATAAGCAACGGATGCTGCCCAACCGATCAAATATTATTTGCTATGGTTGGTAGTGACCTAAAATGAGGCACCCTGCTCAATTTTAAAGTTCTTTTGATACTGCTTAATAAAAAAATATTCTTCTTTAATTTGATTTTTGCTCAATTCACTTTAAGAAGTGATCTCCAGAACTGCTTTGTATTTGCCATGATATCTCTATAAATGTCACAGTTACTTAAGACACTCCAAAAATGGTTATGAGAGAGAGAAAAAGACACAGATATATACATGGAAATTGAAAAATGTCAAAGTAAGAGCTGATAGCACTAACTAGAGAAATTATATATTTTAAGTACTGGGGAGCCTGAGATACTTTTGCTGTGGTTAAAAACATTTATTTCAATAAAGTCATACTTAGCTAATACTGTCCTTATTTCATATTATGCAAAGACAATAATCTGCACAATAAAGTTAAAAATAATGTTAAATTACATAAGTTGACTAATAACTTCCCTATGTGGATTTTCATCCATTAAATAATGATAGTAAAAGCCAATAGATACTAATCATTAAGCATTTGTTGCATACCAACCACTTTGATGTTCTCCTCAAACATTATTGCACTTAATCTTTACAACAAGTCTGTGAACTAGACATTTTTATTCCTGCATTAAAGAGAAGAGGGCTGAACTTAGTGAAATTAAAGAACTTGCCCGGAGTTACACAGGTTAGACAGAGCCTAATATAAGCATTCAACCTATGTATATCGATGGCCAAAGCCCATGATTTTAACTACTGCTCTCTACTGCTTACAATTCAATATTATTTTTTTAGAACGGGATTTGTTTTTATTCTTTAAATGAGCAGGTAATATTTGGAAATTTCTTCCTATTATTGTCGTTTTTTTTTTTTCTTACAGGGAACCAAGGTCCTGCAGATGTTCATGTGGTACCTGAATCCACGGCAAGTCTTCGATCTTTCTCAGGAAGGACCAAAAGATGCGTAAGTCTGGAAATACCCTCCATGGTTCTTACTATTTTAGGCGAGTGAGAAGGACTTTCTGCTTTGGAGTCAAGCTTTATTATTTGATTACCTCATGAAGTATTTTTCTGACCGTCTCTCATCTACTTGCTCACCTGCACTATCCTCCCTTTAAAACTTCATCTGATGTTTCCCTCTTCATTGGGTTAGTTTCCTTCAACATTTATCCTCTGAGTTGTTAACTCTGAGTGTGTTTGCTGCTTAGACACATGTAACTGTACATTATGAGCAAATCTGAATTGAGGAAGGATCCATCCTTTTTCTACTTATGCATGTACCACTTTGGAGATGTACATTAATGGGAATGTAAGTGTTTCTTTGTGGAGAATGGCCATATCTGTTTATGAATATTTTCATTTATTTGCATTAGAAATTGTATGCATCTGTGTCCATTTGAGAGCTTGATTGATTAATTGATTATACCTATGGATTCCATACCAGAGTGGGGGAGACATTCTAATTCCTGCTCAGTCCTTCATCTGAGCCTCTCAGAAATTTCCTTCTCTGTTTTTTGTTCGAAGTGGTGAAAAATAAAGTCTATCTGTAGATTACATGTATCCTATATCTTCCCTTTCGTGGAGGGGTACATGGTGAGAAGGAGCAGGGACATTTCTGCTGTTGTCTGGTTGCCTTTTTAAAACCCACCTAATAAGGTAGTTCAGATGTCATCTGGTAAACATTAGAGCTAAACAGATACTAATTATTTTTATAACTACTTATAAATAAGTAATAATATCAGAAGCAAAGAAACACAAGCTCAGACAATTTCTAGAAAATAATATTCCTGTATGAAATAGATAAATTACATATTTTAAGCCTACGAGAGAACATTAATTATGAAAATTAATTTCTGTTGTCATTCTCTTAATCTATGAACTTCCTTGCCACTAGAGTTTGCTATAAGACTTCTGTATTTTTTTCTGCATTCAGATGTATTAAGGCAAATCTGCTTTTGCCCATTTACATTTACTTTTGCCCTTTTACATTTACTTTTCTGAAGATTTTATCGTTTTTAGTTAGACTTTAGGTAGATACTTCGTAGATAACCATAAAGAACATGGCAGGACAGGAACTGTTTTCAGAAAAAAATATGATTTCATTTAAAAAGGTGATGTTTTCTGGAATAGAGCCATTGAAATTGTCACTTAAGCAAACATTTTAGCCCGGGCAGTATCATTGCATTTTCTTGAGACAACAGGAAAGATCTAATTTCAAGCAGACAAATTCAAAATAAAGAAAATTCAGTAAATCTTCCCTTTGGGGGCTGAAGAGTATAAATGGGGGTTTGAGCGTCAGCGGGTGAGTTGAGAGGGAGATGGAATTGTGGGTGCGGTAGTAATAATGCTAGTGGGGTGTCCTTCGTATCTCTCTGAAGAAGGTTTTCTAGGAGTAAGAGTGGGAAGTGTAGGTTTGAAAAATAAATAGGTCTGGGAAAAGCTCATCAAATTTGATGTTCTTTGAGAAAGGAGGGAGAAGAATAGAAAGAAAAAGAAGGAATTTGACGCTAGTGAAGAAAATAATGTGCGTTGACACATTAATAGGAATTAAGGGGAATAAAACACTAGGACACCCTAAAACCCCATTCCAGTGACGTTTGCTGCCAGCCCCTAATCCGACTGTTGGAACCAGTACTTGGTGACTACTCGGTGACTAGTTTTGAAGGTATTGCCATTCTCGTGGTTATGCATTTTCTCCAGTGGACACCCTCCACGCCCCCCTTCGTTTTGGTGTGTTTTGGAATCATGCTCTCTGCTATGGCCAGTGATACGCTTTTTAATTTACTTTTCCTTCTGTATCCTCTACAGGCTTGAATTATATAGGAAAGTACCAAATCTGCGGATTCTGGCCTGTGGTGGGGATGGAACGGTAGGTCCTTGAAAGGGAATCTAGTTCTCTCCCTTGTTTCTTCCATTTGTCTTTTGTTTTCCTTAGGACATTTCTCTTTCTTCATTCCCACCTCACAGTCTTTGCAATCCCCTCAAACCTCTGTCTCTCATGTGAATTCAAGCCCCTAAGGGTTAGGAGGGGCTTTGTTATTGCCCTCAAGGATTCATACTTAATCTTTCTACATTAGATCTCCTTCTCTCCACTAGGCTGTATCCTTTCCTGTTCCACAAAGTAAGGATGTGATCACATCACTAGAATGAGGAGTGTAGATGACTAAATTATTTTTAAAACAGAAACTGACCTATTTCCATATATTCTTAATAATTGGTCACAACTGTGGAGGAGAAGTATGCGTACACAATTGAATTATGCCTTTTTTTTTTTTTTTTTTTTTTTACTGGTGGAAATAAAACTTAGAATATTGACTAACATTGGTTTGCCTTAAAGATCACAACTGGTTCCCTTTGTAGTCATTTTTGGAGAAAAGATGGAGTTGGGCTGAAGTTTAATATCACTGGTGTATTTTCCCCAGTTTGTCTCATCTGTTTCTCAATTTGCCCTCTACTTATGTTGCTATATTTAGCAAAGGCAAATAATTGAGAATCGTGACATTTAGATTTTGCCGTCCAGTGTCTTTTCTTCTGTATTTGGAGTCTGATCTCATAGGATTTTATTATGAACTATCTTTGGCTTTTCTCTAATCTTCCTAATTAGAATGTTTTATTCTCAAAGGCAGCAACGGAATCTTCTAATTTTATCTCTCACAGCACGTGATCACTTAATGCAGCACTGGATACACATTATATACTAATAAACACAACCAGAAAAAAATAAAACAGTGATTGCACTGGACCTTTAAGATTTTCTGCGGAGAGGAAAACATTTTTCAGCTGGGAAAGTAATGTTTACTATTCTTGGAGACTCTAATACACATGATCAGCTTATAAAATTGGTTATAAAGTCTTAAAGAAGCCAAACCTATTTCACTATATTTAACCCAGTGTTTTCCAAAATTATTTGACTATGGGGGTATGCCTGGTGTCCTGCATTCAGAGTCCTTCCTCTTTCTTGACTTAAGTGATTGTTACCTCAAATCCACATCGGTTGCCTGTTCCATCTCCATGTCTTGGGCTTCATCCTGGATTGGCTGTTCCACCTTCCAAACTTCCCCATTATCCACTGCACCTCCCATCACCTCTCTCTGCCTCACTGCTTTCTTCTTCCTTTCCTCTACTCAGCAGATATGTGTAGGAAGCACTGTTCTAAGTTATGTGGTATTGAGGTATTCTCTGCAGTTAGGAAAGTGTTTGGAAACATGGGAGTTCAAAGCGTAAAGGACAAAGAAGAGAGCCAAGTCCAGACACTTGTGAAACATTTATAATTAAGGAGTCAGAGATGAATTTCAAAAGGAAAGTGGAAAGATAGAAGCAGAAGACCACCAGTAGCCTATTCGGTCAAGAAAAAAAATAAATAACCCAAAAGGAGTTTCAAGACAGAGGCAGTGATGACATTCTTAAGAAGAGACTGAGGAATTCCTGTGGTTGGAGACTAGGAAGTCACTGGTGGTTTTCAAGAGAGTGTCTGGGACAAAACCCAGAATGAGAGAGACTTGGTACCTCCCTAATGGGTCCTAATGACCAGATCAAATCACAGTGTTGAATTTCTATACTCCCTGGTGCCATTAATGTCACTACTTGACACGCAGACTACCTTGTTCCCCAGCTTCCCTAGCATCTCTTCTTTAAATAGACCCTAGTAACGGGTATTCCACACGGCTAAATGTAACTTTTCATTTATATTATAAGCACTTTTTCTTCTTTGGTACCTTATCTGTGATCCTAACTTCAATTTTCACATCCTTCTACATAACTCACAACCGCACTAGACGTTTATACGTGGGTCCCTTACAACAGCCATGAAAAGTAGTGTATTTCCCCTAGAACTGATGCATACTTTTGAACTAATTATTTTTGTCGGTGGTAACCTCTGTAGTCCAGTCATGGAGAATCAAAACTTTGCATATCTTATACCTTATGTAAAACCAGGTTTTATTTTATTTTACCTTGTTAAATGTTTTGTAAAAGATATATGGGGTTTATGAAATGTTTATCAAGGTACGTGATTGACATTTTTATCAGTTTCGAATATGAAACTTTAAATTTTGAGTGTTTATATATATATAAAGAAGAGGCATCCTGATGGATGCATGAAGAAAAGCTGTTGGCTCAAGGCAAGTGAAGTGTCGGGTATATATCTGACATAAGGTGCTCACCCTTTATTTAGTGAGTGTATCTGTCACTGCAGTGGCTGTCAGAATTCTGTCAGTGACAAGGTTCCAGGAGGAATCAGATATGGAATATTTTTGATGGGTTAGGATGAGGATATGTTAACCCTCAATCACATTAGTGTGTGTACAAGGTCTTATTAAATATATAGACATGTTGCATTAATTTGGAGAAAAGTTATTCGGCTTCAGTATGAGTTACTTTAATTTTATCCTGGTAAAAAGTGCAAGGAGGCAGATACTGCAGTTGGAGGAGGAAGAGGTGCTTCTTTGGAGGAGCAAGAGGTGCTTTGGAAGGTTCCTTAACTTCTTCTGAGACATTCTAAATCGGAAAAGGGATACGTTTGGATCCCTAAGGGTCTTCACAGCTGTAGCATGATGCTAGTATAGACCATTGCTGTTCAAGAGAACTATAATGAAAGCCGCATTTTTACATTTTAAGTTTTCTAGAAGGCACTTAAAAAAACTAAGAAGAAGCAGGTTAAATTACTTTTATAAATTTCATTTAACCCACTATATCCAAGATATTATCATTTCAACATGCAATCAGTATAAAGTCATTAGTGGGATATTTTATGCTCAATTTGGACTGTCTGCAGAATCTAGCATATATTTTAAATTTACAGCGCCTCCAGTTGAGATCAGCCATGTTCAAGCAGTCCGTCACCCCACAAGGCCAGTGAGGGCTGCAGAGGAAGGTGGCCCAGGTGTGGTCTCTTTGTAAGTAGTTTGCATAATCCTGAGGTTGTCGCATAGCTGCAGGTTTCGAATGGGCTGGTCCCATCTTTGATCTCTAGGGTGAGAGAAAACTAACTCAGAATGATCTCAAACCTTCTTGTTTTTAAACTAGAAACAGTCTCTCTTTGGTCACGGGGTAAATTTGTATTCTATCCTCTCCTCGGCCACATCTCCACCCAGCCAGTTCCCCATGGCTGCCACCTTGGTTAAATATCGAGGAGTGGGTGAACTGAGACAGTAGGGTCACAGGTCCCTTCCCCTCATTATGGATCCTTAAGGTGAAAATGATCCCTCCTTACCTGCCCTTGGCCGTGATGAACTGGGCTGGATCCAAAGGTCCACCCTTAACCCTGTTAACATCTTTCCAAAGGGCTGGGATTAAATGGACTTGAGCCACACACTTTATGCTTATTTCTGATTCCACTGGCTTCCCTAGATGAGGATACATCCTACACAGTAGCCCCCCCCATGCCCCGACTCACTACAGCCGGAGCAGGGAAGAAAGGATTATTATTCCCCTTTAATTGATGGGGCCAGCAGATGGTTGCACACGCCTCTTCTCCCTCAGCACCCCGACGTCCCAGCCTCTCTTGAAGAAGAGCTTGGTACACCCTCAGTTGTCCTCTTGCCGTTGAGAGGATGGATAGCCTAAATCTACATTCTGTTTCAAAAAAGCTCATACCTCGACTATTATCTCGATTTTAAACATTTCTTTTAACACAGAGTGACTTTGTAAACTATTGAGTGCAAATATGAAAATATCGAAAGGAAGAATCATTGTGTACATGTAAGAAAGGGAACCCAGTTGTCAAATGCTGCGTTTTGATGATCTTTCTGGGTGCAGAAACGTTGCCCTCGTTCTCCTTTGATTTCTCCGTGTGGGTATCCCTCACTTTTCTGCCTGCAGATGATATGAGGAAAGGCAACTGTGCATCTGCTTCCTTCAGAGAAAATGTCAATTCACGGCCCTCTCCACCCCTCAGCCAATGCTAATGTTAGCGTATTGCCAAATGAAAACGTTGTTCCGTGTGCACTTGGGAAATATTCAGTGATGGTTACAGCTGAACAGGGCCAGGGGGTGGCAGCATCAGGCAGCTGCTGCGGCTGCAGGTCTGTCTGGGCTGCTCTGCTCAGGGCCGAAGCCCGGCACCCTGGTGTTCTAGCCCCGTCAGCCCTGCATTTCCTAACACAAAGGCAGCAAGGAACCCTGCCACCTGGAAAATGATCTTGCCCAATCCAGATAGTTTTCTTCAGTTGTGATGGGAAACATGCAAAGCAGTGTGTGTTGCAATTAATTAAGTTTAATTGAAGGGGTGCTGGTCAAGCTGGTGGAGAGGATTTGGGGTAATGCAAAAGCCCCAGCAAACACAGTCGCTGGCCACGAACCTGCAGTCTGGACTCCCAGCAGGAGCATGGTCCTGGGAAGGGAGAGCCTCCCATAACAGCTTTGGACCTTAAGACTTTTGCATAGTTTTGCTCTCATAGGGGCAAGTACACGGATTATTACTCAAGATCTTTTGTCTCCTGCTATTGTAGGTGTATTTGTTCCATATTCTCTCTCTCCCTCCCTCCCCCTCTCTCCCTCCGCCTCTCTCCCTCCCTCCCTCCTTTTTATGCTGCAGTGCAGCTTGGCTTTTACTGTTTGTGATAGTCTGTGAAAGAGAGATTTTTGTGACTTGATGGCAGTCAAAGGTGGGAGTGATTTGTGAACTTTGAGACTCAACTTCTTTAAGTGGAGAGACAGGAAGAGGGCATTTTGCTTCTAGGAAACTGGACCTTATGGATGAAGTAAAGAAAGAGGAAGAAAAATATATCTTAATCATAGCAGTTAATGTTAATTTAGCATTTCCTATTTGTCAGGCACATGCTAAGCAATGTCTCCATGTTATTTAGTTGGTAAAATACCCCTATGAGGCAGCTACTGTTATCCCTTTTTACATAGGAGGGAACTTAGGTTAAGTGACTTACTTGCTCGTGAGTTTCGTTTAGGTAGGTGATGGAGCTCTGTGCCTTCCCTGCACGCCTACGTTATGTTGCCTTCTGAGGAAGCTGGTTGTTGGGTAGTGATGATGTAGCTCTTGGATGAGGACAACTCTTCAGGCGTTGTGCAAAGGAAAGATACGGGCCCACTTTAGCCAAAGGACTGTTAGCCTAACATGGATTGTACACGAGGGAATTTCAAGACAAAAAAAAAAAAATCTCTGCTGTGAAAGGCAGGAGACATTTGATGACTCCAAGCATTGTGTAATGATGAAATACTATGATTATCTGCTTGTGTTCAGGGGAAAATTAAATAGTTGATTAACTGGCTATTGGAAAAAGAAGATAGAATCTATTTATGCATTTTTGTAAAGCAAACCAATTGAGAAGAAAGGGGAAATCAAAGGGTCCAGAGGGCTCATGGCATTTTGTGTGGAACCACACCACAGTTTCATGTGGATTCTTGGCAACCCTCTCAGAGAAAAAAAAAAAACAAAAACAGGAACAGTGCTTAAGGTTTGAATGAGGACAGTTATACTGATCAAAGGACTATTAGAAGACACCTTATCAGTTCGTGGAAGTTATGGGACACTTATTTTAAAGTTATTTGAAAATTATTTGTGTTTCATGGGCTGTGAATTATTCCTCTAACCTTCCCATCCATCTTACTATTAGCATTCTTCCTGGGATTTAGAATTTCTGTCTGCAGGCTCGTGTTCAGAGGAAGTTGTTTTGCTGTGTTTGATTTTTCCTTTTCCTTTTTTGTTTTTTTAACATCTTTATTGGAGTATAATTGGTTTACAATGGTGTGTTAGTTTCTGCTTTTTAACAAAGAGAATCAGCTATATATATATACACATGTTCCCATATCTCCTCCCTCTTGTGTCTCCCTCCCACCCTCCCTATCCCACCCCTCTAGGTGGTCACAAAACACCGAGCTGATCTCCCTGTGCTATGCAGCTTCTTCCCACTAGCTATCTGTTTTACATTTGGTAGTGTATATATGCCCATGCCACTCTCTCACTTCATCCCAGCTTCCCCTTCCCCTTCCCCCTTCCTGCGTCCTCAAGTCCATTCTCTACGTCTGCGTCTTTATTCCTGTCTTGCCCCTAGGTTCTTCAGAACCATTTTTTTTTTTTTTTTTAGATTCCATATATATGTGTTAGGATACGGTATTTATTTGTCTCTTTCTGACTTACTTCACTCTGTATGACACATCCTAAGTCCATCCACCTCACTACAAATAACTCAATTTCGTTTCTTTTTATGGCTGAGTAATATTTCATTGTATATATGTGCCGCATCTTCTTTATCCATTCATCTGTCGATGGGCATTTAGGTTGCTTCCATGTCCTGGCTATTGTAAATAGTGCTGCAATAGTGAACATTGTGGTACATGACTCTTTTTGAATTATGGTTTTCTCAGGGTATATGCCCAGTAGTGGGATTGCTAGGTCGTATGGTAGTTCTATTTTTATGATATTTCCTTTTTCTTTCTCTGCCTCCTTTTACTAATCCTTTCTAGTAGTTTGAATGGTTTCCAGGATCCTGAGAGTAGAGTCGGGTTTTCTTTAAGTGGCTAAGGCTCCCATCCTGCAGCCACGTCAGGGGTGTTTCAGGTGTGTCATTGAGCTCATGGGAATTTGGGCGCACTGTTAGAGCGAGGCTGTGTGCCTCGAGCCTTAAGGCATCCCAACTTTCTATGGGTTATGGCCTCAGGCAGTGATCTCTCACCCTCTCTTCTTGGCCTCTTTTCTGCTGGCCATGGGGGAGCCTGGTTCATACACAGCCTCCTACCAGCCGGGGGTGAACTTTTATTCCCCCTAATCAGACAGAAGCCAAACTCCTGGTTTCTTCTGCTTGCCATTTTGTGCTTCATTTGTTTCTGGCCCATGAAGACTTTTTTTTTTCCCTATGTCTGTGTCTAGAGTGAAATGGGGTGTTGAAAGTGTGAACTCATAGCATTATCTTTACTTGGAAAAGATAGACCTATTTCAAATAAACATAACAAAAATCTACCTAAAGGTAAATGGACTTACTTGTGAGTATAAATCATAAAGGGAGGTCTGCATGATCATCTCTCAGAAGTTTTAAAGAGACTGCCTTCTTTTCCCTGCTCTGTATGGGATATTGAATTGGTTTCCAGTAAGTTCCACCGCGTTTCTGAGAGTCTCTGTTTCTACTCAGGGCTGTTTACAGCTGCAGCCAGTGATCCCAGTTTGTTGGGATTTCTGAGTTTTCACATCCTTTTTAATGACTTTTAAATCCCCTTCTTGTAGTTTATTAGAGGTATCTGCTTTTACTGTGTCTAGTTTGTGCTTTTAGCAGCTCAGGAGCAATATCTAATATAGTCATCAGCACTACTTTAGCATCTGGCATTTTTTTCCTTTACTTCAGTTAGCAAGTTTAGTGAGTATTGTGTGTAAGGGAAGAGCTAAAGAAGCGCTGGCTGGAAATCTAAGGACTTGTCTAGGAGCAAATCGCCCAGTTTGGGGGAAAGCGGGGGTGGATTTTGGACACTAGTGTAGATCTGGATTTTTAGTTTACCACTTTGGATGAACATAGTGGTATCACTTTCTAGAAGGTAAAGACAGTTTTAAATTTCTTGCCAGATGCGCAAGTTTGACATCCTGGAAAGTACTCGTCTTGGAGGAGAAAGGATTTTCGATGCAAGTCAAGAGACCTGGCATGACTCCGACTCTGCCACTTTTGATTATTTTGTCTTGAGCAAATAACATGACCTCTGTGTACCTCAGTTAATAAATCTGCAAATTAACTGAATTTGACTAAGCAATTTCCAAGGTTTCCCCAGTGTTCCACAGATTCCCGAGGTACATGCCATGGTCTCAGGGATGTTCAGGCCACATCTAGAGCTGGGTTTAGTTCTTTACTGAAAGATCCCCTGTACCAGAGTGGCTAAGAGGTTGGCCTTTGGTGTGCGGCAAACCTAGCTTTGAATGTCAGCTCTACCTCGCAGATGATTAAGGAGGTCACTAAACCTTCCAAGTCTTGGTTTCCGTATCTACAAAATGGAGACAAAAATTATATCTATTGTAGAGAGTTGTTTTGAATCTTAATAGGATAATTCAGTAGAAAAATTTGCTCAGGGACTAGCACATAGAAAGCAATCAGTATTCCTCTCTTTTTGTTAATTGTAAACTCCTTGAGAGCAGGCATTCTGCCTTACCTATCTTAGTGTAGTTCATTTACCTTTTTATTTCAATTACTTAGTTCCATGTTTTATACGCAGTATTGTTCAATAAGTGTACTATTAAAGTACTTATTTTAAAAATTAAAAATAATTCTCATACAAATTTAGAATGAATGCATGTCAAAAATTTATTTAGCTTTTAAATAAAGGAATCAGCAATATAATATGAGAAGAGGAAAACGATTATGTAGTTTATACCAAAATAATTTTTCTAAATTTGAGACAAAATTAGTTTATGCCCTTATGGGGGAATAGAGCCATAACCTTTAAAGTGATCTCTTCGTGACATTTGTATCTCTACAGGACAGAAATCCTCAAGTTAACCTACAGTCATAAAGTTCTTAGATAAGCCTGTGACACTACTCTAAATGACATTGTGAGGATATGCAAGTTTCTTTTTGGTATTTCCAAGGTTGGGGTAATTTTTCTAAATAGTTATAATAAGACTAAACCCAAAGTATTATTTATCTTAGAAAAAGATTAAACAGGAATATGATTCTAGCATATAAGTATCTATTTTCTGCCTAAAGTTATAATAAGTACTAAGTTCATCCATAATTATGTTTTCATAATGTTTCATTAAGGGGAATGTAGGGATATTTAGGAAAGCATGACTAATTTCTAAGATAACATGGAGAGTAACCATTTAATAAGTGCTTACGTGGGCCATGCACCATAATGAGGGTTTTATATATGTTTTAGTTTAATCTATACACAATCTTGTGAGGTAGGCATTATCTCCATTTTGAAAATCAGATAAATGAGACTGTGAGGTTAAATATCTTAATCAAGATTACAAAGCCAATATGAGCCAGAATTGAGATTTAATCTGATTCTGAGTCTTACATTTCCTGCAGTGCCCTATGTATATACCTCCCTAAATTGTACACTCTCCTGAATTTTAAAGTACATCTCTAGTTAACATATAGATGGATGTATCTAGTTTTGCTTATATGATACAGCATATACAAAATGGTTCTTTTTCCTATAAGGGACTTGCCATTTTGAAACTGCTTGGGATAAGTGGTCTTTCAGTTCCCTGGTCACTGGATTAAAGCATGCATGTTTTAAAGAAAAATAGAACTATTCTATTTGCTCCTTTTAAAGGCTCCTGTTCTCAGGTTGTCGTCTTTATAACTTATCTATCTTTCTTATATCTCTTCTGGTCCCCAAAATGTCTGTAGGTGGGCTGGATCCTTTCCATTCTGGATGAACTGCAGCTGAGCCCTCAGCCTCCGGTTGGGGTCCTTCCTCTGGGGACTGGGAACGACCTGGCTCGAACTCTCAACTGGGGAGGGGTAAGCACTGCCCTCAGGGGCTGCCCATGTCATCCAGCAACAGATCCCCAAACCCACAGATGCTCAAGTGGAAGGGGCATATTCTACTCTTGTTCAAGGAACAAGTTAGAGTTGAGAATCAAGGTCCCCATGAACCATGGTTTTATCTGGTGACTTCTTCAGTTTAAACTTATAGTCAGCTAGAGAAGAAGGGAACATTTTATATTAAAAAAAGTGGGGGTTAGTACACAGGACTGGGGCTTTTTGAGGTACCCACTAAAGACAGAGGGTGGGTTGGCCTCAGGTCCTCATGTTAAACCATCACAGAGACTTGAATTGCTCCTGACCCCCAGTCCTCTCCAGAAGAGTGAGTCTGGTTCAGATTTACAATTCTTACTTTGGAAGAGTTATGACTTTGTTTGAGCATTTAGTTTTCTGGTCAGTGTCGTCATGATTTTATACAGGTTATACAGGTAACCAACTGTATACAGGTTATACAGGTAACCAACTGTCCTTTTCAATATGGAGCCAATTCAGGAAAGCTTGTTGAAAGTAGTTCACCTGTCACTAACCAGCCATTTTATCATCATCATCATCATCATCATTATTTTTATAGTATTAAGAAAATAAGAAAGCACAATATGCTAACATATGCTGCCCCACCAGCTTTTAACTGCTCATATGACACCATTGCCTGGGCTGGGCTCCATGAAAATTATCTTCAGATATTAGCAGATGTTAATCTGGCTTTTGGGTGCATTCACCTCCCATAGGTGATAATTATGTCCGTATATTAGCAGATATTTATTTGGCCTTGGATGAATTAACCTCCCATCGGTCTTTTTTTTTTTAAGTAAGTATAGTATAAATAATAAATATATTTACATGAAGCAGCTAAATGTATTATTGGTATTAATTTCTCTTATCCAAATAAATGACTTGACTGTCCTTAATAATCGTGCTATCAGTAATGTGTGCTCAAGGAATAAGTAGCTAGCTCCCTAGCAGGGCTATTCCTCAGTCAGACTTGCCTTAGGTCCCGGAAGGAATGGTGTCCTAGTACAAGGTCAGGGAGAGGTGAGTGAAATGGAACGTCAGTGGAAGAAATTGTCTAGCCGATGTCACCTTGATTCTTTTCCCGCTTTTCCACATACACTTGTTCTGTGTATCCTCCAAATTCCTCTAGTAGGAGGCCTGGGGCGACCTGTTTTCACTCTGATAAAAACAGCCATCCAGCATGGATCTCAAAAGCCTGCCGGTGGCTATTGGTTCTTGCTGCTGGCAAAAGTCATTCCTCAGCTCAAACCAGCTAGAGTGAGTATTTCTGTGCACATTACCCATGCCTATTGTCTTAAATTCTAAGTACCTCGAGGAAAACAGTTTACTCTCCCAGCCTGGCTAATTGCAAAATAAACAGCCGTAGAACAAGGGCTCTGCCTTGCATGAAATACCTTTGGCTGTACTGTTCCCTACTCCAGACAGCAATGTGTGTGCTCTTTGATTCCTTAGGGCTACACTGATGAACCTGTGTCTAAGATCCTTTGCCAAGTAGAAGATGGGACAATTGTACAGCTAGATCGCTGGAACCTCCATGTGGAAAGAAACCCAGACTTGCCTCCAGAAGAACTTGAAGATGGCGTGTGTAAGGTTAGAGAGTTCTTCCTTCAGCAGAAAGCTAACCCTGGAGTATCTGCCTGAGTCACAGGAAATACGTTCCTGGCTGCAGGGTCATGTGCTGATTCCTTCCTATGAGATGGCAGGATGGGGTTTGAGTTGACGGCTACTAGGCCTCTGAGTATAACACTTCCTGATGATTCTGCCCCATAGACTTGTAAAGACCAAGATTTCCTGCCTACTTCCATAGCGCAGGGAGCTGTTCTCTGTCCTCAAATTCCACACCAGAAAGAAATATATCAGTTTTCTAATCTTTCAAATTCATTGCAAACTCTTAACCTATGAGAAGTTTAAAAAAATCTTATGATCTGAAGCATTAGGCACAGCGTCTTTCAACAGAAAGATAAATGCCTGAGATTTCTGGTCTGATAGCAAATATTTCAGTTTCATCACTTGATTGGGACATCAAGATGCCTCAGTAAATGTTTGACTTAGTGTTTTTCCTTCAGTGATTGAACTTGTATCGCAACCCAAGACAAACCAAGGGACATAATTGTAAAAATACTACTATAGAGCTTCAAGGGAACATTTGGCTTTAAGTTCTGGCCTCAATCTCAGATAAATTTGATAGGTTTCTGAGTAGACACTTGCTTTCTATTACTTTCCACTTTTCTTCTATAGCAGTGTTTTCAAATTTTTGTTGTGTAAGAATCTCCAGGTGTGCCTATAAAATGCAGATTACAAGGTCCTATTCCCAGTGATTCTGATTAAGTAGTTGCAGGGTGAAGGCCCAGGCATCTGTACTTTAAACAGCATCCCTGCTCTATTGGATTGTGCCATTGATTGAGGCCAAGATTTCATGATAGTTTCAGCCTTAAAATCCAATATAATTTTAGACCAAATCAATGCACCTTTATTGATGGGTACCATGATCCTGACCAATTGTGATCGATGCTCAAGTTACTTATTTGGCTAAAATTGGTTAAAACATGTTTTGCCTTACCTTCATGGTTTTTTCACCTAAACTATGATCCAGAAACTCTAAGGTTTTTAGTAGATATCATGATTGCTCAGTTGATCTTGAGTTCATAACATCACAATGTTGTTTAAACAAGTGTCATCTTGGGATATAATACTTCTTCCCAATGTATTTGACTTACAGAAATGGGATAGAAAACAGCTAAAGTACAAAGAAGTGTACCATATGGAAATGTTATGGACTTATCCCCACTCAACTTGGAATGGTTAGAACCTCAACAGCAATCTATATTTAATTCTCTTCCCAACAGCTTAAGAAATGGAAAGACTTCTTGGTGCAGCCTGGGAACATTAATCCAGATAATTAAAGGGTTTTGAAAGTGGATTTTTGAGGAGATGTGTAGGAAATCAGGGCAATTTTTCCTGGAAAATATGAATAAGAACTTAATAACAGACTAAGTTGTGATGTTATTTAGGGGATGGTGACCAGATGTTCTCCTAAGTTATCAGTGGATGCTAAAACATGGGTTAGAATTGTAGCCAAAAGAGCATAAATGGTAGAAATGAACATATCTGCGCTTTTGGCAGGATCACCAACCCTCGCTGTCATTACCAAGGACTTGTATTTTGTTTCAGTACAGGAACTGGACATTCTCATATTTGAAGCCAGGAGAGTGAGACATGTTTTGGCAATGTTCTGTGTGTTTGGTTTCTCTCCCTGTTCTCCAGTCGGTTGTAACCACTTCTAAGGGCTGATCTGACCTCAATCAGTACAAGCTCTGACTCGGCATTCCATCGAAGGGTTCATCCTTTATTTCAGTTTCTCTCTTTCTGCATTAATATCTCTCTTGCTCTCCCTCTGACTCTTCCTCTCATTTCATTTTTCTCTTAATGGGACACGATTATCGCTCTAGTCAAACAGAAAATCTTACTGATCAAGGGGCATATGAAACCCTGTAATAAACTTACTTTTGAAATCTTGAGGCCAAACACTTATTTCTAATAGAAGAGAAGTGCATTTCTATCTGGATGATAAACCTGATAATTATCTGGAAACATTATCTAGGCTGAGATAAAATTACCTCTCCATTTACTTTAACATTTGTCTTTCACTCTGAGTTGCAGAAGGAAAAGTGTAAGAACCACCATTTGCCTTCTAGCATTTTCCACATGCTTTTCTAATTGTTCTAACATTAAACTGAAGCCTTCAAATCATATCAGCTTTGTAGTTTTAATGCAGGACTTTAGGCTGCATAGTTTGTTCTTTCCTTTACTCAGCTTGTAGCAGTAACAGCCAAGGACCCAGAGCACTCTGGGAAGGAAAGCTAAGGCTTGTATGTGTATCTGTGTGTCTGCGTTGCATATTTCACAGTCATATTAAAGATAAGAGTTTATAGACTAAATAGGAACCTGAATCCTGATAAATACACACACACACACACACACACACACACACACACACACACACACACACACACACATATATATTTTTATTTTCATTTTTCCTCTAGGTTGAGAATAGCTGAATGGCTCCCACTGACTTATTACTTACATGACTTTTGTCAAAAAATATATTTTTTTGGAAAATAAGTGAAGGGTAAACAAATGTTATTCATTTTAAGTGGCAGTATTAATATGCTGAACATAAATTCTTGAAAAAACTTGCATCCACTGATTAAGAAGGTTCGACACGATCCTTACAATTGAATTTACTTGCTAAGTTTGCTTGTTGAGTCATCCTCTGTAACTATTACAAATGTGCATCCCTCAGCTTATGAGGTTCTCTTATTACAGTATCCACAAGAATGGTTCTCATTGAATAATTTGCATTTGTATCCCTTCTTTCCTAAACTATTTAAAATTCTTAGGAGTATCGTTTGAATTGAGCTTTCACTAAAGAATTCATTCAAAAATCCCTTGTTCCTTCTACATAGACACCCCTGCCTTGAGTTTTAATTGATCGTTCTCCCAGGGACTTGCCCCAGAGACAAGTGTCAGGCTTTAGGTTTTATTTTCCTCTTTTTGCCTGGTCGCACACGACTTCACCTCTGCCTTTGTTCATCCTTGCAGCTTCCTCTGAGTGTTTTCAATAATTACTTCAGCCTCGGATTTGATGCCCACGTCACACTGGAGTTCCATGAATCCAGAGGTGAGGACAACGTCCCATTTCCATCTCCCAGGGAGGAAGTTTCCAGCAGGTGTTTTGCATGTTCCGTTTTGTTCGCGTATCACTTAAATGTTGACAGTGTGTCTAATGCTGTTCCATTTGAACCTTCATGTTGACCCTGGGAGCTAGACAAGATAGGAACTTATTACAGATGTTACTTTGAGACCTCATTGTTTAGGGTGTCAAAGATGGTAAAGGTCAGGACCAGATGTTTGCTCCGGGACTCACGACTGCTAATCTTTAGGTTTGACTAGAAACTTTGAAGTTAGTGAACTACTAAGAAGAGATAAAAAGAGAGTCTTTCACTAAAGTCATTAGAATACTTACAGCTTCTCAAACCACCAGTTATTCAAGTTCGGGACTTTATAACCAAGGTCATTGAAATCTTGTAGCCAAACATAAAAGTCTTCCCTATGTGCACAAAAGAGACAACTGGCACCTTAGAACAGTACGGGGGCTGGCTGTAGGTGGTTTAGGTTGAAAGAAAAGGGCTTGATGGTGATTGGATTAGGCATGGAAGGTGCTTGGAATCTCCACTGGACGAGGTAGTATGAATGAGGGCTGCTGGTCATTTAAGTACTAGAAGAGATGGAATCGAGATTTGGGGAAGCAAAATAACTTTTGAAAGAGAAATAAGATGAAATAATGACAAGTTAAATACTTCATCAAAATTTTCTTACGTCATTCAGAACTGAGAAAGTTTAGGATTGGGTTTATGCTTTGAAGCCTCAATCTCTTGCTTTCTTGGTCTCTCTTAATCTCTTTCTCTCAAACTCTCTTCTTGTACAATACGTCTGTGCCTCTGCCTGTACCTAGTCCCTTGTAAATACGGTAACATGTAACCAAAATAATGCTTGGCTGCAGGTATAAGTGATTTGTGAGATAAAAGTCGTAATGAGGGATTATTTTACTTTTCCTCTAGATTCTGCAAGAGCCTCTAAGCTTTTAACTCATAGAATTTGAAATACAGAGTACAAAAGGCTAAAGTTCAACTGTTCAGATTCCAGTAATAATGCAGAGAAGGTTCTGATAACACTTTTATATACTAAAGGTCAGGAATGGGGCTATAGGATTAAGGCTGTTAGAAGACAAAATAAAAGTAGAGTATAAACCTGTAATTCTCTTACTGAATTCAGCAATTTTGTTAGACTTTGCATTCCTGGTTTCATGAGGCTTTGAGGGTCAAATGCTGAGCCAAATAGAAGCAATACTGATTAAAGAAGGAGTCATAGTTTTCTCTGATTAACCGGAAAATCACAGATAGAAAGGTTGGTTGACAACAGAACCATAAATATCAAATACCCAAATCAGAAACACCGACACGCTCCGCACCTCCCTGCTCTAGACACTTCTCGGAGATTAGATATTCAGAGGGTCCTACATTAGGACTGGCATTTATAACCTGTTGCCTTTCCTAATGTAAGGAGAGTAGATTTGGGGAAGTAACTGGAGATTTCTTTCTCCATTTCTTACCCCATTTATTTCTCATATTCTTTGGGAGACTCTGGATCTGGGTTTCCTAATAAAATCTTTATGTTTCTTAACAGTACTTGTAAAGTAGTACACGTATCACTAATGCATGAACCTTCAAATTAGACATCCTGCCATGAAAAGAGGCCTAAATGAATAAGTGGTGGACAGAGAGCTCATTCAAGGGAGCCTAATATTTTGTCTTATTAATCTGAAAGTTATCCTAATGATATGTTTCCTTGTACTGTGGTGAAACTTTGGTGCCTCAGAATGACAGGGCAGCAAAGAGAGACCTCACGGTGGAAAGACCAGGCTTAGAAAGAGTTCTTGTGGGAAAGTGATTTTTTTCTTTTCTTTTAAACTATGGAACTATTTCATTTTAGAGAGGAACATGCAAATTGTGGTGTATATGTATGTCTACATCATTTTATATGTGTGATTATAAAATAATTGGTTGATAGATGCCGAGAGTTAATACTTTACTTTGAGTACTTGATTGCTGAGGCTTAGTGTAAGTGCTTTCCTGCAATCGGAAAAGGAATTGCAAACATTTTCCCTGCAGGTAAGCCAAGGCCCTTGAGGAAAAACAGCCACTGAAGAGCTGGATAAGGCAGGATTGCTGTTGACTGAGAGTAATGCATACCATATTTATGGAGAGGATATTGAGATGGTACACAGTAAATATGCACAAACTATTGGAACCAGATTTGGTTGATATGCCTAGACCAGAGGTGTGGACTTCTTAGTATCTGTTAGTCTATTCTTTTTGCGTTAAGTAAAAAAAAAAAAAAAAAAAAAAAAAAAATCATTATTTACGATGAAAGGTATAATTACTCAAGCTATTATTATTTTTACTGTTTTCCGTTTATTTGGATTTTCCCCATATTTTTACCTGGATAGTTAAGAAATCTCAAGCTCAGCTGCAGAAAGAAGAGAAAGATAGCAGGCCGCATTTTCAATAGGGGCATACGTACTTACTTTGTTGGTAGATTGAGTGGCTGTTCTCAAGCCACGCAAACCATAGTTGAGACTTCAAACTGTTCTCGAATACAGCTGCTCAGGGACTGAGAGTTCATGACAAAACTTGTATCATTTGCCATCAAATACTTGCTGAGTGATTCAAAGCCCCATGAGAGCCATTACCAAAAACCAAACAAAAAAGAGCTTGCATAGAATAACCGATTAGTTATTAGTCCAAAAATACAATACATTGGGAATTACGCTAATCCATTTACATGCAATGAGTAGTAAAAACAAGTCTCACTAAAGCAGAATCTTAAAAAATTTAATTGCAGAAACAGTTTTTGGCATAGATGTGAAATAACCCATCAAATTGACATGGGACAAATGCAGACTTTTGCCTTACTATTGATACTTATATTGTTATTTCTTTTAGAAGGGACAATTAAAATGACATATATTTTGAGACAGTTTATTAGTGGCATTACCGTGTAAATGCCTTTACAATTACCAGGAAAAAATCAAGCAAGGAGTAAAGATAGTCTTAACATTTTGATTGACTTAACATTTTGTATATAAAGAATGCAAACATATGAATAATTTCATCAGATAGCAGGTATACTTAATTTGATTGGAAAACAGAAGCTTTTTTATTCTCATAGCGGCTAAGCCATGCGTGGCTGAACTATTGCATATCAGAACGTGCAATTGTTTGGAACGGAATTGAGAGTTTTAATAGGATTGGTCATTTAATTGTCAGTTGGAGTCTTGCCCAGTGCTTTAATCACTACTGCATTATGACAGTGCTTGAGGAAGTACACTGAAAATATTCCAATCTATTAACATATAGTCATGTTAACAATGATTACGGTTATCAGGTAGCAAAGCAAGGTCTCACTTTGCCAGCTGCGTGAATTAGATTGTCATTTTGGGGGGGACATGAAGGATATTAAACACATCAAACTTTTAGTGTGAGATTGGATGCTAAAGTTGTACTGCATCATTGAAGTTACTTCTTATTCAGAGGATTTGAGCCTTATGCTACAAGGTCAAGGAAATACGACTATGACTCTAGAGGAGGCAGTTTTTCAGTCTGATTTAGGATTTGCTGTTTTCACCGAATATACAGAGACATGCAGATCAGCACGTTTCAAAGGATCATGAATGTTTCATGACTCATACGGAGAACTGACAGATTTCTTTAAAAAGGTGTTATTCTCAGTGGCTTGCCAAATTTCATCATCACCATCACTGCAAAGGACACACTGCCAGGCTCTTGCCCAGGTAGTAAGACTTAGGCACAGTTTGCCCTTGAGAAACTCTCACTGTCCGAGGTTCTCTGTAACCTTCTTTTGCATCTTGAACCTCAACGTGGCATCTACTCATCATTCAAGACTCAAGTGTACTTGCCTCTGGAACACTTTTCTGATCATTCCCTTTATGTGTGACTCCTGCTTTGTCTTATAGAGACATCTTTCTGTGGCATATACAAAAGGACGTTTTATTTTTCATTTTCAGACCCATCTCCCCCACTCTAAACAACATGAGGGCAAACGACTATGTCTTATTTACTTTTATATTCCTTGTGCCAAGTCCAGTGGCTGTCTCGATGTTTGTTACAGGAACGGAATGTTTAATTGGAGGATGGGCCCGTATATAAAAGATAAATAAAAGTAGAAGGGAATATAAAGTAAGGGTAAGATTAGTTGTCCAGGCAGTGTATAATGTGGGAGTTTGGTAGGGACTGTTGGCAGGACAGAGGTATCAGGGGAAAGTTTCCAGAAAGGGTAGGAGGGAGTATAGTGGGAAATAAAGAAGGAGGTTGTTATAGACAAGAAGTGATGTGGGCAGGGGCATTTCAGACAGGAAGGAAAATGAGTTTGTGATAAAGATATGGGTTAGGTGACCAACTAATACATAGTGTAAGATGTTTGCAACGGTGTTAGAAACATGAAGATAATGTTGATAAAAATATTTGTCCTTAATGGGAGATGACATTGGAAGGAAAGATTTTTATAATATATACAATTTGAATTGAAGGTGGCACTGTTACTGTGGGCATAGATTTTAGAGTCATTTGTATATATACATAACTGAAGTCTTAAGATTGAGTAGATATCCAATGCAGAGAATTGGGAAGATGTGTGTTATGTGAGGTTCAAATCACTTACTGATTTTTATAAACATAGTGTTGAACTTATATTTACTCCCTAATAGGCAAGACCAATTTCAGACAAAAGCAGGGTTTAGGATTCCATTCTAATGGCACATATGTTATTGTGTTGTATACAAAGATGGGATTAATAAACTATTGGAATGGATTATACCCAGGGTCTGATCATCATTATAAATGGATTACATCCAGAGCCAAATCATTTAGATGATTTAGATGATGAGATTTGGGAAGTATGCGCTAATGAGATTTAGATGAGATTTTTGGATTTTGAGTTGATGCTGTAATGGCGATGAGACCTTTGGGGACCTGGGAGGGAGTGAATGTGTTTTTCATATGAGGAGGATGTGAATCATGGGGTCCAGAACGTAGACGACGGTAGGTAGAATTTTGGTCTCCATGACCTTTGCCATCTGGTGTCATGCTTGCCATTCAAAGATAGGTTTGGGATTTGGAGACTTGCAGCTAGTCAGCCAGCTGTCTGATGAGAAATGACTTGGAGAAAGACCTACCCCTAAGAAGGGATTGATGATCATATGGGACAAAATAGCAGAAAGCACATATTTACAGTGGGTTCCTTTGGAATGTCTTGGAATTTTATTAGAAAGAATGTAAGGAAATAGTGTTTCATTTGGGGATTTTATAATCCGTTGAATTCATGTGAACATTTTCCAATGCAAATTCTTGTCTAATCGTTTTATGGTCCTCAACCTATATAACATTCAGGAACAAACTCAACATTAAACCATTTCAGTCAGAGCCTCTGTTGTCCTATGCCCTGGGTCCATTCTGCAGGTCATCTGTATAGATCTGTATAGCTATATAGATATTTATATAACTTCACTAAATCGAATGATGTTTCAAGTCCTGTCACAAACAACAGTACAGATGGTAGTTAGGAGTTTCTGCAAAATATGAAAGCAAATTCTCTATTAATTATTATCCAAATTCCCCATATTTAATTAAATTTGAAACTGCATAGATAGTTTATGGAAGCCATGTCCTATGGAGGTCAAAGCGAATAATTGACCCTCCCCCTCCTCCCCCTCCCTCTTTCTTCTATCACCCCTGCACTGTATCCCTGCCAGCCCTCTATTTTGAATAGAGTCCAGAGTGTTTCAGCCCTTAATGTGCGTGTGAATCACCTGGAGAACTTGTTAGAGCAGATTCCTAGACCCCAGCCCCCAGATGTTCTAATTCAGTAGGTTCAGGGTAGAGCCTAATAATGTGCATATCTAGCAGGCTCCCAGTTGATGCTGCCACCGATGCCAGTTTGGGGCTACCCTTTGCAGCACTGGACAACCATGCCAACTGCCTGTAACTAAGGGAAAGATGATGAAGCTGTTGGGTCCTTGGGATGGGGAGGGAGAGGGAAGAAGTAGGGGTGCTAATCTAACTCACTATCTTTAATCAGGTCTCTATAACAAAACTACCCTTTCCCTTTTACAGAAGCAAATCCAGAGAAATTCAACAGTCGTTTTCGAAATAAAATGTTCTATGCAGGGGTAAGTATATATTTCATTTTTTGATGATTACATATTATTTATACTAACTCACTCATGGTAATAAAGATGCTAACTATACTCTGCTAATAATTACACACACATCTCAGATGTTCACATGTGTGTCTATATATGGTTAATGTTTAATGTCTTGGTTTAAGAATGAAAGTAAGTATGTATTTCTTAAGTTAGTTGACAGAGAGTTCATCATCTTTGAACTTAAAAGCCCTGAAAGTTGTACTGAGGGGATGGTATTCAGGGAGTGGTGTGAAAAGCAAACATCAAAGCCAATCTAGAGAATGAGGAAATTAGGTAGACCGAAAGATGTATGGCATGTGTTGGGTTAGAATGTAGTTTTCATAGGGGTACATAGGAACTGACATTTGGATGAGAAATTGACAGAATATGGGAAGTTTTTCATGGAAGCGTAGATGAGATTAAAGGGGCGGGGCCCCCTTCTTTTTCCTTCTCCTCCTACTCAGGGACATCTTTGGGTGTGAATGGCTGGAAAGAAGAAAAAGGGGCCTCTAAAATATTGATTTTAAAAAGTGTGGCTTGGGCTTCCCCGGTGGCGCAGTGGTTGAGAGTCCGCCTGCCGATGCGGGGGACGTGGGTTCGTGCCCCGGTCCGAGAAGATCCCACATGCCGCGGAGCGGCTGGGCCCGTGAGCCGTGGCCGCTGAGCCTGCGCGTCCGGAGCCTGTGCTCCGCAACGGGAGAGGCCACAACAGTGAGAGGCCCGCGTACCACAAAAAAAAAAAAAAAAAAAAATGTGTGGCTTAAATTTTACCAGTGGATAGAGGGAATTGAAGTAAAACGGGGTGAAATAAGACATTCTCAGTGGCAAGTTAAAGATTATATCAGCATCTAATGGACAAATAGGAAGATCAGGAAAGGTAGTCAGATCTCCAAACTGACCCTTGAAATTACCTACATTTTCACTCTCCTACCGTGATCTTAAATTTTATTATAGGTTACATTTTGAAAACAAAGAGAAAGAATTCAACTTGACAGCCTCTGCTCTAGTTTACTTTAGATTCAGCAAAAGGAGAACTTGTCTTGTATTTTTGCATAACTTAGAATCACTAGGACCTATCTATCATTACAGAAGTAAGGATTTGACATAACCGTGTAATGAAGATTTTTTCTTTCTTTCCTTGTATAGGCAGCTTTTTCTGATTTCCTCCAGAGAAGCTCTAGAGATTTATCCAAGCATGTTAAAGTTGTCGTAAGTATTGAACGTGTTGACTCATTTCATTTAAATGTAAAAAGCATGCCCCCAACATGAACCCCAAATACCAGTTTATATACTTAATCAGTGGGCTGCATAGAACTTTAACTGAATCGAGTGTAGTTTGTTCGACCAACATTTATGAGCATTTAGTTATGTGTTGGGCGCTGTCTTAGTTGCTGAGGATGAAGTTAAATAAGATGACTGGCTTCACCACTGAAGAAACGCACAGTTGAGTCATGCGGAAGGACACATAACTCTGGGCAGAACAATATAATAAATGTTGTTATTGGATGACTTATATAATATACTGGTGGCACAAAGGGAGAAATGAAAACTGCCCATGGTGTAGTCGGGGAAGTCATCAAAGGAATGAAGTTGAGCTGGATCTTAAAGTAGAAATAGAGGCTCACCCAACAAGTATCTTTAGTCCCAGCCTATCTGAAGAGTCCCCATCTTAGAAAAATACTTTGATTTCATTATTTTGTGGTCACTCACTCTCCAGCCTGGTCAAGGTCCTTCACCACTTAAGAGATTGTTTTTTTTTTGGTGCTTTTTCCTTCTGGGTCTCTATCCCAGGTTTTAGGGACACTCATCTTGGAGGCAAGGGAGATGGGAAGTCATTTTTTCTCTAAGAGATATATTTTAAAATAGCATATCATTGATTATTAAGAAAGACAAAATGTTTCCTTATAGTAAACAAGTTAAAAGAGGGAATGAACATGACTTTGCTGCACATACCTGTATAAGGAAAGAGAAACATGGAAGATAGAGAAAAATATATAGATGGGGAAGAAAGAATGGGAATATAGCAGTGCTTGAATTTATTGTGAAATAGGTAAAGAATAGCATTTGTGACAGGAGGGGACAGGACAAAAGGTATACATGCAAATAGAGACAAATATATGACCTTAAGCTAATGGATTTATAGAGGAATATAGAGGAGCCTGAGAGGATACAAATTCAAATTTGTTGGCACCAATAGAGCCTATAGGAGACATGAATCTCCTAAGTCAGTTGAAACAGAGTTTACCACTAATCACCCTTGGCATCACTTTCAGATGTTTCAGTTCTCATGAAATACCAACGAAAAGCAAGTATCCTATAGCAGTAGCGACTTTTGAAAACTGAAATATTGCCTTTTTAAAGCTAGATACAAGAAGGACACATGGTCCATTGAACTGTGAAGATCTCGATTTTGATAAAATGATGGTTAGTTAAGTAGCAGCAACCTTGCCTCAAACTTCCCGTTTCTTCTTTGGCTGCCTTCAACCCAGCCAAAAATAAACTTTCCCTCCTCTTGCAGTATTTTTCACATTATTAGGAACATTGCAGCGCCTGCCAGGAGAGCCAGTGAGCCGAGGGCAGTGGCCATATTGAATGGTAATGGTGTCCACTGTTTAAGTCAGCTGGATGGAAATTAAACTCTATGCCGCCTCACCACTAGAAAGTTTTTCTCCCACATCTGGCAGTCCTCCTGATGAGAAATATCTCAGGCATGGTTGGCTGTGTATCAGGGATTAAAAGAAGCTTGTAGAGAGGCCAAAATGGCAGTCAAATAACTAGAAAAGATTTGATATCATCCTGTACATGTAATATTCCAGGTGGATTGGTCTAGGTAATCATCTCTTTTTTCTTATGAAGAGAGAAAAAAAACAATAGAAACTAAGTCTGAACAATTCTGATTCAGTCCTAGGTCTATCTTTATGAGGTATATGACTTTGGGGGAAGCAGTCAACCTTTCAGAAGAGTTTACTCTCCTCATCTGTAAAGCAGGCATAACAACATATGCATTTGAAGCAACAGTTACTGACCATTGTGCTGTGACACAGAGGGACACAAGGATATTTCTACAATGAAATCATTGTATGTTTCCTAAGTGTGAGATGAAAAGGATTGGGGGGGTTAGAGCAATTAGATGTACACATAACAGCAGACCATCTTATCTTTGCTACAGGGTGAAGTCAGTGTTTCCAAGGTAATAGTTAATAATCTCTCACATGAATACTACACACACACACGCACACACACACACACACACACACACACACACACACACACAAACCGAGGACAGTAATGAAGACCTACATACAGCATTATTTTGTTCTCCTTCACATGTGTTCTTCTTCTTGTTTTGATGTATCAATGTGTGAGCTTGTACACAGGAAGATATTTTGTGTGCAGATATTTTCTTTTGTGTGTTTGAAGTAGGGAAAAAGTTGAAAACTGCCACTCTAAAGAGTTGTAAAGTTTAAATGCAATAATATATAAACACACACACACACACACACACACACACACCCAGAGGACAGTAATGAAGACCTACATACAGCATTATTTTGTTCTCCTTCACATGTGTTCTTCTTCTTGTTTTGATGTATCAATGTGTGAGCTTGTACACAGGAAGATATTTTGTATGCAGATATTTTCTTTTGTGTGTTTGAAGTAGGGAAAAAGTTGAAAACTGCCACTCTAAAGAGTTGTAAAGTTTAAATGCAATAATATATAAGAAAATTTTGTAAAACTCAATACATTGTAAGGTGCCCATCCTCATAGAATTCGATGAGTGTCCAGAATCGCTGATGAGTTTTTCAGGAGGAACAAGTAGAAAATTTTTTTAGAAAATGAATTCTGTTCTAAGTACAATAATATTAAGTATAATTTTTTCTGTAATGCAACAATACTGCTTTGCATGCTTTTAATGTATCACGCTATTTTTAAAAAGTTCAGTTGCTTTCCACACTCAATTTTGATCATTTAAGATGTCTACATTTTTTCTTCACTGGTAGAGCCATCTATCAACTCATTTCAAGTCCTTAAATTGGGAGACCTCATGTTTATTTAAGTATCTGAGAGTGTTGTAAAAACACCTTCAATCAATGTCCAGAATTTGATTCCTATCTAAAAAACGTTTGAAAATACTTTGTTTATTTAGGATTGTAAGATTTCCCAGGAACAATTTTTGAGAATGCTCATGAAAAAAAATTAGGCTGTGTTAAGATCAGCTGGGAGGAGAATGAGACAACCTTGACCACTAGCAGAGTCATTTTACCTGGATTGAAACTCCCTCTGAAGCCATCTTTAGAAATTAGCAGGGAGTTTAGGAATGCCTTATCCTCTCTCCAGCAGAGAAGACAATGGGGGAAATTCTGTGATGAGGGTGTGAGGAGAGCAGATATAAAAGCAGGCTTTATAACTTTGACATTGAGAGGCCTACAGTCGCGACAAGAGTGTTCCTCTTTTGGCTTTTGTCACCCGTGGGAAATGAGAAAGGGAAATGAAACCCCTTTCTTTGATAAGTCAGATGATGCTCTTGAGGAAAGTACTAACTGGTGAGGGAAGCCACGCACAAAGGTATTGAGGCCAAGCCACCCTGAGGCTCTTGAAACCCAGGGTCATGGCCAGGTTCAAAAAAGTGGTTTATCTCAGAAGACCAGTCACAGTCTGTAAGAGATTAAATTGATAAGAGCAAATCACTAATTAGTGATTGCTAATACTGATTTATAACAGATACTTTTTAAAAAGCATGCAGGGTATATTCCTTTTAAACAGCATTCAAAATATTATGTCGAACACTTTCAAAATAAAAATTATCTCAAAAAGCAACTAGAATAAATGGTCACATTCACGACTATTGTTTGAATCAGATGACTTTGGTAGAGATTGCTACTGCCTCAACTTGAGGATTCATCCTTTTTATTCTTTTAAACGTTCATAAATTTTCTAATGTTGATACTACAAGCCTAAGTATCCAATAATAGGCCAAGGTTAAGAATGATGACAGTTCCTTTGATTGTGAGACCAGAGAAAAATCATTTTGGTCAAATGGCAGCTTTGTTTTTACATTAAATCAAAACAAATCCAAGCCCAGAACCCTGGGTCTGGGAAAGTTATAATCAGAATAAATTTTCAATCATAGGAGTGGACATCCACTTCAGCAGAGACAGGGACAAGGGGAAGACCATGGTACGTGTTCTCGTCACCCTAGTTGTCTTTAGACTTGTGCCTACTTCAGAATCCTTGCTTTTTCTGCTTTGATTGTTGCAGTGTGATGGAACAGATCTCACCCCAAAGATTCAGGAACTGAAGTTCCAGTGTATAGTATTTTTAAATATACCCAGGTAAGCCCTGTTCATATTGTTTCCTTGGTTTGATGTGAACTCCATTTGACATAAGGTCTTCTGCTTTCATTATAGAAAATTTCCAGGTACAAACAATGAAAAACAGTTATTTTAATGGCTTATTAAGGGTTTTCGAGTCTGATAATTTTGTTCTCCTACTTGGTTTGTTGAGTGTTCTCTGTGGTATTTTTGTGTGTATGTGATACGGCATGCATGGTGTATACTTACCCACCCTTAAGAAGCCCAGGCAGCCCTCTGGATTGGAACATTTTAATGTAATTCTCAATTACTGACGCCTTCCATCCCCTCACCCTCCAGGAATGATAGACTTGAACAAATCCCTGTTCTTAGTTTCCCAAAAGCTATTAGGCAACCATCCAGCCTGATTTCAGCATGGAATTCCTTCAAAATAATTGCCAGATGATTACTTTGAAAAAATAGGATCAGTTAGAGTAGCATTTTCTAGCCAGGATGTCAGCTCTCTTTGGTGCTATTATATACCTCAGGAGAAAGGGATATTTAAGATTAACTAGTCTCAAAATAAGCATGTATCTCAGTGGCATCAAATTAGATTCTAGGCTCCCAAGCCAAGATTTTGAAAGGGGTGGATCTATGACCCTTTGTTATTTGCAAACCAGACAACTCAGACACAAAAATCCATGAGCAAGTTCTGTTTAGACTGAATTTAGTTGAAATGAGAATGTTGTGTAACTCTATGGCTAGGAAAATATAGTCTCCTGATTACTTTTGGCAGTGCTCAATGTAGCCCCTTACAACCTATTCCGGAAGTATTTTCATTTTAGTTGTTGAAGTAGAAGGCCTGGTAGATTCTCAGGAAACATTGTTTATTAGCAATAACAATGCTCTTCTCTTTTTCTTCTTGCTCCTCCCCCATCCCCCCCTCTGGATTTTGCTTCCTCCACTTTTCAACTTCCTTGATTTCCCCTTCCCTTTCTAATCTCACATCTTTGTCTCATCCGTTTTTCACTCCTGTCCGCTTCAGTTACCTTTCCTTCGTCCTGGGGTACTTATTGCCTTTGTTCTGTGTATATTATTGATGCTTACCCACCTCAGTTCCATTTCCCTTTCCTATTGGCATGTATATGTCTCCCTCCAAGACCAAGTTCTGAAACCACCTATTGATAACTCACGGTATGTGATAGAAAATAAGCATTTGTGAATTACAGAGTGAGACATGTTGATAAATAATGAATTAGGAGAAAGTTGGGCTCCATGGGATGCTTTTGTTGTAAAATTTTGCCCCGTTTTCATAAATTGATACTTGGAGGTGATAAATTCTTTTTTTTTTTTTTTTTTTTTTTTTTTTGGCGGTACGCGGGCCTCTCACTGTTGTGGCCTCCCCCGTTGCGGAGCACAGGCTCTGGACGCGCAGGCTCAGCGGCCATGGCTCATGGGCCCAGCCGCTCCGCGGCATGTGGGATCCTCCCGGACCGGGGCACGAACCCGTGTCCCCTGCATCGGCAGGCGGACCCTCAACCACTGCGCCCCCAGGGAAGCCCCATTTTCTTTTTTATTGGGAGGTGTGAACCAAGAGTAGAAAGATGTTCTGGTGTGAAATAAACATCGGATCGAACTATAAATTAATCCCCAATGATAATCATGGGAAGACTGGAACAAATTTAATTCTGTTTTTACTCTTCTCTTGCAGATATTGTGCTGGCACAATGCCTTGGGGGAACCCAGGAGATCACTATGACTTTGAACCTCAGCGTCATGATGATGGTTATATTGAAGTCATTGGATTCACCATGGCCTCTTTGGTGGGCAATGCATCTATGTTATTGAAGTGAAATGTACTTTAGTCAGAGTTAGACTTTACTATTCATTTTACAGGACTTTGGTATAATGTTCTTTCCTGGCTTATCAACTCACAAACTTTATGCAATGTAGAGTTGCTAGGGGGAGACAAAAGCAAAAAGTAATTCTTCATGTCACTAAAAGAATTGATGCATATTTTTTGTTTAAACTTCAAAGGTAAATGAATATTGTGTGTTAATTATCCTGATGAATTTTCTACCAGAATGAAGTGGAAAGTTTTCATGCTAATTAAAAAGCATTATACCACAGACATATCCTAGCATTGATGCAGAAACCTTGCCATTTGGTACTTTTTTGGTTTGCTGAGTACTTGAGTGCTTAGATAAAAAGGAAAGTGGTCATTTGCATTCATCTCCATCTTGCCTGCTTAAGCATAAGATGGGCATCTCCCTTATCACAAAATACCTGAATATAGAAAAACATCATTGTTGTGACATTAATGAATATTCAGTTGCACAGTATCGAGATCACCTTGCATTTTAATTTTGTTTGCTGGCATTAAAAAAGTAAACGTATAGTATAAGGTCAGTTTCAAGCAGGTTTTAGCCATGTATTTCAACTTATTATTGAATGATGAGGAAACCAATTAAAAAGTTTGCTTATCGTTTTATCTGGTGTAAATCAGGCCACACTATCAGTTTGTAAAGCCAATTAAAATAAAGCTTCTACTTGCACTTGGCTAGCACTTGGTTTGTGCCATACCTTATGCCTCAAAGCAAGAAGGTTGTATTTCTTGTCCTGGACAAGCCAAAACAACTCTTTTTCACTCATCTTGTGGATTCCAAATGACTTTTCCTCCATTACCTTGAATTAGTGAGATTTAACAGAATACCCAATTGTGATTATGGCCAGAATGTCCATCTCCTGAGATGGTGATGTTGCTCGTTACATGTGCCATGTCTACAATGAAATGGCCATTAGGTGTAAAAGATTGCTCTAGGATTGATCTAATTTTCAGAGTTGTAGCTCATATATAGCTCTTTCCCTCCAAAGGTCTTTATGCTAACTAGAGGTAAAGACTCAGCCAAGAGCAAATAGGAATAAGTCCAGGTAGGGTATGTGCCAGGGAGAATTCTTGGAGGTGCCCAAGACAAACCTGGCCACATGTGTTTTACTCATTCATTTATTCACTAATCCAGCGACCATGTATTGAATGTTTACCATGTGTGAGAGCTTCCTAGTCCTGGCTGTATGGTAGAAGGCTGTCAGGGAATGTCTAAGAGAAGATGATCCCTCACCTAGGCTTGGGAGGGCAGGGAGAATATTAAGACACTTTCCCATTGCTCTCAAGATCAAAATCTAAATCTTTATCACAAAATTGAGTTTCTCGCTGATTCTCCATCCTTTCCCACTGCCCTCTTTGTTTTCTAGCTCGTTGCCTGTCAAGTCAAGTATAGCTTTGGACATCCCTTGCTTTTTTTGTACCACAGGGACACTGCATATGCTGCCTCTCTCTCAAATGTTCTTTACCCCTTCATCTTCTATAACTTTTCAGTCCGTATGTGTGTCAGGTTCTTTTTATAGTCTTCTTTTGGTTTGGGTTGTTTCTGCTTACAATTATATAGTTAAAATCTGAACAAGAAGGAGATGGCAGAGTGAAACTGGGTAATTAGAGGAGAATTTAATGGAGGGACTCTTTACAAATAGTGCACTAGGTTTATGAGAAGCAACAATGGATGGTGTTGTATTCCTGAGCTAAAGATGCAAAGGCAGGGAAGCAGTCAGTTGTACCAGAAAGAGAACCATTTGGGAAAGATCACCTGTTAGGAGTAGTATTTGCTAAGTGAAAGCAGCCATCCTGTGCCAGCCTGGCAGGGAGAGGGTCAGGGACATCAATACAATTCTTGCCCTCCAGATCTTCTGCCGTTGTCTTCCTCTGGAGAAGTCTAACAGAAGCCAGAGGACAAGGGAGCCATTAATACAGTCTAAATGCGTCCGTTTCACAGGACAAAAAGGAGCACAGGAAAGGGGTGGAGTGCTGGGTGGGAGTGGCAGATGGTCGGTATCCATCACTCCAGTGTATCTCTGCTACACAGCAGCGAGCCTGATACCTGTAATTGTCAATGAGTGTGACAGGATGAATGAATTTTGCCAGGAGAAGAAGAACGGACTTGGCATTCTGGAAAAAGGGAAATTTACATACACTTGGTAGTATTAGAGATCATAGTCCTCTGTGGAGACTACAGTTAGTCTTACGTAGCCTAAAGGTAGGTGAAAAGTGAGAGTGATGTAGGTGATGCTGGAGAGGCAGGCAGGGGTGAGATCACAAAGTGCATTATAGAATTTATCTAGGAGTTTTGACTTTGAGGAATTAGTAAAGTGTGTGTTATTTTTTTTTTTTAATTTTTTAACATCTTTATTGGAGTATAATTGCTTTACAATGGTGTGTTAGTTTCTGCTGTATCACAAAGTGAATCAGCTATATGTATACATATATCCCCATATCCCCTCCCTCTTGCATCTTCCTGTCCCACCCCTCTAGGTGGTCACAAAGCACCGAGCTGATCTCCCTGTGCTATGCGGCTGATTCCCCCTAGCTATCTATTTTATATTTGGTAGTGTATATATGTCCATGCCACTCTCTCACTTCGTCCCAGCTTGCCCTTCCCCCTCCCCGTGTCCTCAAGTCCATTCTCTTCGTCTGCGTTTTTATTCCTGTCCTGCCCCTAGGTTCATCAGAACCAGATTTTTTTTTGAGTCCATATATATGTATTAGCATATGATATTTGTTTTTCTCTTTCTGACTGACTTCACTCTGTATGACTGACTCTAGGTCCATCCATCTCACTACAAACTCAATTTCATTTTTTATGGCTGAATAATATTTCATTGTATATATGTGCCACATCTTCTTTATCCATCTGTTGATGGACACTAGGTTGCTTCCATGTCCTGGCTATTGTAAATAGTGCTGCAATGAACATTGTGGTACATGACCCTTTTTGAATTATGGTTTTCTAGGGGTATATGCCCAGTAGTGGGATTGCTGGGTCATATAGTAGTTCGACTTTTAGTTATTTTTTTGTTTTTTTGTTTTTTGTGGTACACGGGCCTCTCACCGCGCAGCCTCTCCCACTGTGGAGCACAGGCTCCGGACGCACAGGCCCAGCAGCCATGGCTCACGGGCCCAGCCACTCCGTGGCACGTGGGATCCTCCTGGACGGGGGCACGAACCTGTGCCCCCTGCATCGGCAGGCGGACTCCCAACCATTGCGCCACCAGGGAAGCCCCCGACTTTTAGTTTTTTAAGGAACCTCCATATTGTTCTCCATAGTGGCTGTATCAATTTACATTCCCACCAACAGTGCAAGAGGGTTCCCTTTTCTCCACACCCTCTCCAGCATTTATTGTTTGTAGATTTTTTGATGATGGCCATTCTCACTGGTGTGAGGTGATACCTCATTGTAGTTTTGATTTGCATTTTTCTAATGATTAGTGATGTTGAGCATCCTTTCATGTGTCTGTTGGCAATCTGTTTATCTTCTTTGCAGAAATGTCTATTTAGGTCATCTGCCCATTTTTGGATTAGGTCGTTTGTTTTTCTGATATTGAACTGCATGAACTGCTTGTATATTTTGGAGGTTAATCCTTTGTCAGTTGCTTCGTTTGTAAATATTTTCTTCCATTCTGAGGGCTGTCTTTTTGTCTTGTTTATGGTTTTCTTTGCTGTGCAAAAGCTTTTACGTTTCATTAGGTCCCATTTGTTTATTTTTGTTTTTATTTACCATTCTCTAGGAGGTGGGTCAAAAAAGATCTTGCTGTGATTTATGTCATAGAGTGTTTTCCTCTAAAAGTTTGATAGTGTCTGGCCTTACATTTAGGTCTTTAATCCATTTTGAGTTTATTTTTGTGTATGGTGTTAGGGAGTGTTCTAATTTCTTTCTTTTACATGCAGCTGTCCAGTTTTCCCAACACCACTTATTGAAGAGGCTGTCCTTTCACCATTGTATATTCTTACCTCCTTTATCAAAGATAAGGTGACCGTGTGTGGGGGTTTATCTGTGGGCTTTCTATCCTGTTCCATTGATCTGTATTTCTGTTTTTGTGCCAGTACCATATCGTCTTGATTACTGTAGCTTTGTAGTGTAGTCTGAAGTCCAGGAGCCTGATTCCTCCAGCTCGTTTTTCTTTCTCAAGATTTCTTTGGCTATTTGGGGTCACTTTTGTTTCCATACAAATTGTGAAATTTTTTGTTGTAGTTCTGTGAAAAATG